>NC_061111.1:251978869-251979886 GCF_002878395.1 Capsicum annuum
TTGTTTAGATATTGTTGGAGTTTTTCCTTAATTGTTAAACTAAATTCAGAGTACGACCATGTTTTCGTATTCGATTATAATTCCATATTTTCTTTTATTATATGGATGTTGTGCATGATTACCAGATAGAGATATGTGTTTCGGGCCTTCATGGTTCGGGATGTCTGTTGAGGTCAGGCCCTATTTTGGGTCGTGATCAACTTGGTATCAAAGCAAGGTTCATGGTCCCAGGGTGTCTGCGAAATCGCATCGAGTAGAGTCTTGTTTATGGGTGTGTAGCGCGCCACACTTATAAGTAGGAGGCTACTAGGTATTTAGGAATGTCTCCCTTTATTCATGTTCTAGTTCATGCTATTGAGCCAGAATGTTCCTCTTCCATACTCTAATTCGTGCTATGGCATTGCACATACAAAAGTTATGTTATCCTAATTCTTTCCTTACGTTGAAGTGCCTAGATTTGTCTAGTTATTGGGGTGATTGAAGTGCAGAAGTTTAGATTCTAAATGGTATGGTCCTTTCTGATTGAGCCTTATAAGAGAATAAAATCTGTGCAAGGACTTGAGAAGAGTCCGTTAGTGCCTCAGAGTGTATTGATTTTTGTGTGAACTTTGATTCTGATGAAATCGTTCTTTTTGGCCTTTGGTATTAAGAGTATTCCGTCTCTTTTCAAAAATTTATGTTGCAGATGTCATGCTTCAGGGGGAATAATGTGTAGCAGAATGTTTGAACTGTATTTTCTCCCGATTAGTATTATAAGTTAAAGTGTCGGTGTCATGACCTATTAGAAGTGAGATTAGTAAAGTGTCGGTGTCATGGCCTATTGGAAGTGAGATTAGACCAAGAGGTTGGTGATACGAAGTCACAAGGTTAGAAATCAGAGTGAGGATGACTTTTTTGTAGATAAATATGCTTAGTTGAATAACTGATGTTCGAGGATGATTTACCCCTTTATAGTGATAGACTAATGTGACGGCTAGTAGCATGTGTGGATTGTATGGTAGTCCGTGGGGGAAGTGT
>NC_061111.1:251982886-251996101 GCF_002878395.1 Capsicum annuum
AACTCATAAATTAGGATAGAATTACCAGACCTTTGGCAATACAACTTTTTACTTTCAAGCTTAGCACACTTCTCGAATATCCCTTAACTATACTATTCCCTATAAATATCATATTCATTCAATTTGGCTTAAAATTCTCATATGAGCATTGACAAATTTTTTCTACTAATGTCTAAAATAGCTTAATCCTTACACCGCGATCAAGCCTTACTCTAAGTCACAAAAATACAACATGCTACACCATGCTATTATTATAAACCATATGATGCCACCTTCTATACCTCTTTTAAAGATCACATCCTAAGCATAACATGCCTTACCACTTCAATGACTACTCTGAACTCTTAATATGAAGTCGCTAATGCATATTGCGACCTTCCACTACAATCCCAAAACGTCATTCAAGACTATTTTATACCCGCATGTTAACTTCAAGGAAACCACCCATAAATACATACTTCACATAGTTTCTAAACTATTGTCAATATAACTCCTATGCGCTACCCTAAAAATATACACACAAAAACTTTTCCACTAACCATCACATGTATCAAAACTTGCCCCCAACCTTACTTCACACTTAAGGCCTTATCTAAAAACAAGCATACTAGGATCTTCCATCAGCAAGAAACACTTACTCATCACCACTATCATCACATAAAGAGGAGTCACTAAAGATTAGTACATAAGATCTTGAAGCATGGAAAGATATTATATGAAACTTGACACTTAACTGAGGCCTGAGGAATGGCAAAACAACATCCGGGATTTATCAAAGAAAGATCTAAATTGGGACATATATGGCTATGAACTATATTTTGTCCATCATAAAGAATATAGCATGGATTTATGGGAACTAAGCACACTATAAGATTGAATATATGAGTCATGAACTGCATGACCTCAATTTAGAGTTCATAACATATGGAATGTGATCCCGACTGCTAAATGAACTGAAGTTCCTCATTTAGGAATCTGGAGGAGCACGTGATTCTCTATCATATACATGAATATGAACTATGATTATCGAACTGACTTGTAAGGCATGAGCATGTATTGGGATCACTGAAAACACTGAGATAGGAATGGGTTGAGTCACCCTCCCTTTTTAACGTTCTATACTGTCATGACATCACTACTAGAATCTGAGATACTGACTTGGTTACTTGTTCTATCATCTCTCCCCCTTGACTTTAAGCCATCGTCTTAAGCTTGGGAGATCCCTTACTAAACTTTAAGCTTAACTGCACTCACTGTACTCTGGGGTCTAAAATATGACAATATGCACAATTAATAGAACTTAACCCGAAAGACCACACATGAAAGTGGAAAGCCCACTGCTAATACTACCTTTTGAGATACACTGTATATTTTGATAGCCCCAATAGTCATAGTATAAGGCTTGCACATTTATTTCTATCGGTTCAACCTTCAAAACTCAAACTTAGATTCTAACACTTAACATGGATATCACAATGCCTTTGATGAACCAAACCACTTTCGACATAGTGTACCAGTATCGCGACTCCAAACTTATTTCTCATCACTATGAGAATCAAGATCATAATAGAGACCCAACACTACCAATCAAAACTTTTTAACTTGGCTATCTAGAACACCATATACCATCTAACTAGTCTTTTTCCACCTAGCAACTCAACGGTACCACTAGCCACACAAATCATGTAATGGCCTTAGAAAAATACTGCAACCTCATATCACCTTGGCATACTTCTACATCACACATACATCATACTTCATTACGAATCAATTAAACTTAATCTCTTGCATACACTGTTCAAGCCTATTAGATCACTTCTATAAAACTGGTATTATTACCCGAGCAATCATCTCATCCACCTTCAATGGTTCAAACTTGATGTCTAGTGCTAAACATAATTTGTACAACCCAACCTTATGCATAATTCTCACTTGGAAACTATGAAATAAACATCAAGAAACACTAGTATGCTAGAACTTCACAACCACAATAATCGATCATGACCTTACGACTTTCCTTATCATAATCCATTTGCACGTACTATTTCAACACATATAACCTACTAATTTAATCTAATAAAACAAGCATCATCAATCTCATGCCACCATTCTTACATTCCACATTCTACATTAAATTCAAGTCAATGGTCTAGCATCAATCATCTACCACCAATGACGAGTGCAACATACTATCCTAGTCCATAAAATTGACACATTCTATTCAAACACCTCAAAATCCACTACATATCTTCTCACAAGTTGTACTAGTTTACAACTACCAACGAAAAGAATGTTAAGGGGTAAAGTTACATAATAGACATGATCAACCCTAATTTTATATTATAACCCTATACAATCTTTTCTACTTATACGGATTTCTCACCTCATACTTACTCACTCAATCATACATTTAGACTGCCTTCAATTTCCACAACAACCATGAGTCTATAATTATAGCTTATTGGCTAATATAGCCATTTTCACACTTCAAGCAACCGACAAATCACCCTAACTAACAAATCCTTCTCTACCTTCTACTAAAATAACACACAAGGACGTATGACTTCATTACCAAATCAATCTCATGGGAAAAGATCCGACTATACAAATATTCAACTAACACAAGAACAACAAGTTGCTAGTGAATCGAAATAGGCCTCACACGGCTTCACTAGACTTTGATTTTTTTGTGTTTTGAACAAGAAAATGAAATGAATAACAAAGTAACTATGCTAGTGAATAGAAAAAGTCCCACATGGCTTCACTAGACTTTGATTTTTTTTTTTTTTAAAAAAACACCATGATAACAAGATTACATATTACAAGAGCTAGAAAGTTGATACACAATTTTCAATGATCTAAGGATACACATCTTACTCTGTATAAATAAAAATTTGAGTCAAAAACTTCCTCCACGGACTACCATACAATCCGCAATTAGTAATACCATATTAGCCTACCACAAAAAAAATGATAAATCATTCTCAATCAATGGTTATTCGGCTATAAATATTTATTTTTACAAAGGTCACTCTCACTCTGACCCCTAACCTTGTGACTTAATATCACCAACTTCTTGGTCTAATTTTACTACCAATAGGTCATGGCAACAACACTTTAACTTATGTTACTATTTGGGTGGAAATATAGTTCCAACATTCTGCTATACATTGTCCACATCTGTAACAAGATTTTGAGAGGGATTAGATGCACTTAATACCTTAAGCTGGAAAGCACGATTCTATCAGGATCAATGTTTACATTAGAATCAACACATATTGAAGAACTAATAGACTCCCCTCGAGTCTTTGCATAATTTTTAAAATCTTATATGACTCAATCGAAAAGGACTATATCATTTAGATTCTAAACTTTTTGCATTTGAATCACCCTAATAATGGGACATGTATGAGAACATCAGAGTAAAGAAAGAATTTTGGGATGACTTTACTTTCATACGGGCGACACCATAGCACGAATGAGAGTATGAAAGAGGAACACTTTGACTCTATTGCACGAACTAGACATGAAGAAAGAGAGACATTCCTAAACCCTAGTAGCCTCTTACTTATAAGTGTGGCGTGCTACAAACCAATAAACAAGACTCTACCCAATGCCCCCAGTAGACCTAAAACTAATAAATGATCAATGAAACTGCCAGATATTAGGCCTTCCGGAATATAGAAGGATCACCAAGGGACTCTGCAAATCTGTCTGAGGAATCTACTAATTTTCTGGACCCCTAGACTGTGCCTCCAAACCTGGGAGGGAAGGGGATCAATACAAAAGTACTGGTATGCAGAGAAATCAAAATAAAAACATAATGTTTTTACAAAATATAGGTGAGAGCCATTATAAAGTAGTGTTATATCAAATCACTTGAAAACACATAGGCAAAATGTAATAGTTTTCAACAACAATGTAATGCAGCTGAGCTAGGTGGAATACCCTACATATAACATTTACACCAACTGTCAAACCTCGATTGCCACCGAGATTAGAGTATAAGTGAGGGGAAGACACACAAGATCACACAACAGGGTTTCCCGACCTAATAAAGTATAGTAGTGCCCAAGATCACTTAGCTTGGGCTCCTAACCATAGTCTCAATTTGGGAATGACATAAAGTTAAGTACAGAAGATCACTTAGCCTGGTACCAAATTCGCATGTCGGCAAACAAAGTTTCCATATATGAGCCCCTACACTCAAACGCCTTCTTCGATCATCCACCTATCTCATAAAAAATCAATGCATTCAACTTCATTTAATTCCATCACATATCATATTCTATAGGGTATCGTCATACCCGACTTGCAAGTCATCAATATCACATCATTCTTTCATGCAACCATTATATTCATCATATTTCAACGAAACAACCCTCTCCTTGCAAGTCAAAAGTCATAACCATTTTTGAAATATCTCATTTTATGACTGTCAAGATAATTTCAAACATTTCATATCACATGAGAATTCAAAACAAAATCATATCAAGAGAGGAATTTCATATAATTCATGCTCTCAAGTTAACATCTTTTCGGAATGCATGCATATACGTATATCTTATATCAAATCACTTCTGGAATAGGCCTAAAGACAAATCAATATCATAAAACGTTTAAAACATAATCATATTCGTAATTTCAAACCCCCCATTTTGAAAACATGAATTTTAAAGACCATGAGATTTTTGAGATAACCCAACGTACCTCTATATGCGAAAATAATAGGTACTTCTTTAAGCCTACGTTGCGGGAATTCCAAATCTTCAATTTAGTTTGAAAACCCACGGTTGAATCTTAAGTTACTTGGGTTTTTATTTTGAAACCCTAAGGAGAGTTCTTGAGAGAAAATTTGAGAAAAAGATTATATTTTGATGAATTGGAGGCTAAATCTGGTGTCATAGACGAAATTTGAGTGAGGTGAAATGACTAAAATGCCCCTAAAAAACAAACAAAGTCGAAACTGTCCCTCAGTTGACAAGCTGATAGGCTGAATTAAAACTGGTATAACTCCTTACTCAGATGTTGGATTTAGATGAAACTAGTAGCATTGGAAAGAAGACTCAAAGAGCTTTAATTTTATAGGTAGAAGCTCTCCTAGTTCATTATATTAAGGGAGTTATGATCGTTTGAAGTTGACCCAAAAATGCTGAGGCAATAGGCTTTGCGTTTTGCTACTGTTTTGAAATTCAAATGCAGCCTTATGCGTTCCGAAAATTTTCGAAACTTATCCGAGATGTACTATGAGCTTTCCCTATCATAATTCAACTTAAAAATCTAAAAACGGATGTCGGGAAGATTGAAAAGTTGTATCCTTAATATTGCCAGCTAAAATGACTCTAAGTCCTCATTACACTTAGAAAAATTTTCAAGTTTTTAAGTCTAAGAGTACTCTATTAAAGGCTAATCCATGCACGACTTTTACGGGGTGTTACAACATGGCTAAGTAAATATGATGTGAGAAATTAGAATATGTTGATATGATTGAAATGGGTTGTATTATAAGATTGAGATCGACCATCCTTATTATGTAACCTTACCCCTTTGATTGTCTTTCCTCTAGTAGTTGTAAACTAGCACTGCTTGTGAGAAAGTATGTAGTAGATTTTGAGGTGTAGTAGTATTGTTTTCGAGGTAAAGTGATTGTAGGTCGTAGTTAAATGAAATGAAGTATTTTGGATTGATTTCCAAATTTGATGGACTAGTATATTATGTTACATGCTTCATCGGCGGTAGATGATTGATGCTAGACTATAGGCTTGAACTTTAGATGTAGAATGTGATGATAAGAATAGTAGCTTAAGATTAATGATGTATGTTTTGTGGGAATGAATTAGTGGGCTTGATGTGATTTGTGAAAAAGCCTAAGTTGATAATTTATGAAAAGTGTAAGTGGTAATTGTGATATGTATATGTGCATGACACTAGTGTTATAACGATGAATTGTTGTTGAATCATTAAGTGGATAAGAGCGTGGGTATATTAGAATAAGTTGAACTCTAAGGTAGTATGTTGCTAGATAAGGTGATGTGTACGGGTGTCACGTGTGCCTAGATTTTGTTCTTGAATCTTGTAGTATGGAGAAGTCGGGAAAGTTGTTGTATGGTATTCTTTATAGTTTACTTGAGGAGATATAGGTAGGCAATGCGCGCCTTGGTATAGTTTTACAGCTTTTGTTAAGTTGTATCTGATTAAAGGAGTAATAATAGTATTCTAAGAATTTGAAGATGGAGTATTAAGAGCTTAAAAGTGTGGGTGTCTATGCCCATGAAAATGTTAGTTTTAAGTTGATGATTTTGGGAGTTAGAAGTAATTACGATTAGTGTTTTTGAAATGGGGAGATAATAGATTGCAGCAGTTTCCGAAGTTTCTTGTGGTGTCTAGTTTCAAGTAAGAATTATGATAAACCATTTCCTAATCCTATTCAAGCAAGCTCCTCCTACTTCGATTTAAATGGACATCTATCTGTGTCTTATGTATTCAGGTCTTGCTTGTACCTAATGGTTTGAGCTCTCTATGTAACTCATGTCATGTTTCGACCTCAAAACAAGAAGCTATAATGTCCCTCAGTGCTCCAATATGTGGTATTCCTGAGCTATATGATACTATGATTCTGCGAAGAGTTGCAGTTAATGGATGTCACCTGTGAACATCCTATATTTTTTTTTTCTTTTTCCTCTCATCTGATGGCATGAAGAAATTTTCCTCTGGGGGGCAACTACATCACCCGTCACCAGTACAACTGCCATCTCTTCTACAGACAGTTGGATACCCACAGTTCCCTCCATATGAAAGGGAAAGATCAGATATGACTTCCAATTTAAGTGCTTTCTCATCCCATTGGTATACCCGTAATGCCCATCAGGCTGAAGCTTTATGAATTGAGCTGGTGATGTACGAGATTCTTGCAGAGCAGTAAGTGTTTGACCATCAAAACTGAAATGAATACTATCCGGAGAACTTGAAGCATAGTAATACTTAGGTGGATTAGACTCGATGTAATACTGAAGGCAATATTGAACTGTCAGTGGCTTCGCTCTGTAGGTTGCCAGCTCGAACCTCAGTAGGCTAGTTAAATCGTAATACAAGTTGGTTTCAACAGACCAAACCTTCCAATGCTTTAACCACCAATGAAATGGAAGTCCTCTTGGTGAAATCGCCCTGTAGACACCACGCAGCAATGCTCATCATTTCTGTCACTATTTCTTTGTGCATCTGCATTTCCTCATTGTTTTTGTCAACCATATCCATGAGTTGTTGTTGATCCACTTTTCTTTCAAAAACAGTTAGCAAATGAACATCTTCATAAGCCTGGGATGGGTCTAAATTTTTCCGCCCACAGAGAACTTCCAAGAGCACAATACCAAAGGCATACACGTACACTTTCTCAGTGATTACTGAGTTCAACCATTCAGGCGCTAAATATCCTCTTGTTCCTCTCATTCTAGTTTCAATTTTTCTTTTCTCTGTTTCAATTAGCTTTGACATCCCAAAAGTTAGATATCTTATCATTGAAATTTTGATCTAGCAGGACGTTGTGGTTTGATATCCAAATGAATTATCTTCTGGCTGCATTCGTCATGAAGCTAAGCTAATCCTTTGGCAATATCTGTTATTATCCTTCGCCTTGTATGCCATGTAAGCCCATTTTCTTGATTCTTATTATAAATCCACTTATCTAGTGATCCATTTACCATGTGTTCATAGATCAAAAACCTTTTTTTTTTTTTTCAGAACAAAATCCAATGAGTGTTACCAGGTTGACGTGGTGAATGCCACAGACTATCTTTACTTCTGTTTGGAATGACTCTATCACATGACCTAGACCATCTAGACGCTTTACAGCTATTTTAATGCCATTACTCATTGTTCCTTCATATACAGCGCCAAAATCCTCCTTCCCCCAGCTTTCTGCTGAAATCTTCTGTTATTATTTTAATTCATTGTAAGTGAACCAAGTTAGCATTCCCGGTAAGATTGGTTCGAGATCCGAAAAATCCCCCGAATTTCTGGAATCGCGTGTCCTCTTTTTGAGAAGAACAAAGGAAGCAGTGATACTTACAATTATCCCAAAGAAAGCTGCAAGAGTAGATCCTATTATCACTATGTGAAATCTTGATTGTTTTTTTTTCCTCCAGAAATGATTGGAGACTGTTTCTGCGCTTTTGAGGAATTCTGCACCTTAAGAAATACTCTCCTGTCCGTTCTTTCGTCATCTATGAGAGAAAAGACCTCATTCATTAATAATCAGCTCCCACTTCTAGCCCCATCCGAGTCATCTCTGAAAACCACAGCTTTACAGTGTCTCAGGCAGGTCCTTTTGCAATTTCCAGCTTTTTTCACCTCAAACCGTAATTTGGATGAAGCTATTTCATGATCCAATTCAAATGCTAAATATGGTGTTAGTATTCCTTGAGTTAAAGTTAGGACTTGAGTTGTTTGTTGGATTATAGCGATGAGGCATGTAATTTATTATTTGGGGCGTGGACAAATAGTGTCTCCAAGTTTTTCATTGTATCTTGTAAGATGGAGAATGTTAATATTCTTATGTCCTGCGAGAATCTCATCTCATGTCTTGTACCAATCTTAATTAGGCCGAAGATTATTATAAAAAAAAAGAAAAAAATCTTGTCTTACAATGTTTTGATCATGTGCAATAAAACACATGCCAAGATCGTGAGTTTCGTTATCACATGTTTCGTGCTTACACGTTTCCCTATGGGTTATCATAAATCTCGTTGACTGCCTTCGCATATTTTGTTGAGGAAAAATGGTCAACGCGATGTTACGTTCTTTATTCTAAAATTTTAGAGCTTCAAAATTCCCTACCCATCATTCGGGGACGAATGATCCCAAGGGGGATAATGTAACACCCCGTACTTTCGGGCTAGAATTTAGACCATCGTTCCTATGCGTATAGACCCGAAATAAATTATTCCTTGTTAATATATGTGTTGTGATCACTCCTATAGTGTGGGAAAACCTTTGAATATGAATTGAGGTCACAAGAATCCCCTAACTCTAAGACGAGTTGAAAACAATTCTATCGATTAAGTTTTAATGGACACTTCAACTTGGATCAAATTTCATCGACCATAACTTCTGTTATTTAAAAAACTGGGTGGATTTCTATATATCAAATGAAAGGTATTTGAGTTCTCTTTCCAACGCAACTGATTTTGTCCAAATCCAACATCGGAGTAAAACGTTATGCCCAATTTACTTCAGCATATCAACCTATCAACTAAGGGACTGTTGCGACCTTTTTTGTTTCCTTAGGGGTATTATCGTCTTTTCACCCATCTCACCTCAGCAACAACATGAAATAAAATCAGTATTTGGGCAAAATACATCACAAACTAATCAATTCCTCTCAAAAATCCAACCCTAATCCTTTCCCTAAAGATTAAGAACTCATCCTAAGTTCAAGAATTCCAGGAAAAGAAACAAGATCCGGGTTCCATCTTTCAAACTAAATTATCTAAGGTACGTGGGGTTTTCCTATACCTATATGGGCATGGTAAATTCTTCTTAATCATGCTAAAGGTTTAGAAATCATGAATTTACAAAAAGAGATTTTTGATTTATAATTAAATTTATGCTTTTAAAGTTTTTGATGATATTGATTTGGTCTTGAGGCCTTTTCCCCAAATTGATTTGTAATCTTATATATGTATGTATGTGTTTAAGTTGTTAATTGAATTTAGAGCATGATTATTTACGTTTCGTCTCATGTTGCAATACCTCTTGATTTTAGAATATTATTTAGAAGCATGGTATCAATGTTCTTGACTATTGTTGAACTATCTAAGATTGATTTTAAATTGATGAGAGAGGGGTTTTACATGTTGATAAATATTGAATATATATATATATATATAATGAAAGAATTGCATGATTTTCCAAGAATACACAACCACCACATGTTTGTTGAAATGATTGAAAAGAATGATCTTTGCATAATTTGATAAATGTTTTTGGAAGAATGAATATTCTTGAATTATTTGAAGTATGGTGGTCTAAACTTTATGTTTTAAAAGAGAAAACTGTGATATGATATTTCATGGCTCAGAAACATGACTTGCAAGTCTTGGTATGACGATACCAAATCAGACAATGTTATGACAGACATAGAATTGAATAGAAATCAGATTTCACTCATATTTTCAGATTTTGAATTCAGAAAGTTGCATGTTTAGAAAAGGTTAAAAATGGGCTTAAAGAGAGTTAGATGGTTACCCGAAGAAAGTACGAGTTGAAAGACTCTATGCTAGAAACCGTGATTTGCCGACACGGAATTATGGTACCATGCTTTGTGATCTTGTGTACCTTAATTCATGTCGTCCCAAATTGGGATTTATGGTTAGGAGCCCTGCTTTGTGATCTTGTGTACTACCATGACATGTTGACTTGATTGGGGATTATGACACCCTGCTTTGTGATCTTGTGTGTCCCCCCTTGTTGACACCCCAATTCTTGCTGCAAACTTGAATTGGGGGCTTGGCCTCCGAGTCAAGGGAGGATTCCATATAGCCCTTAGGATTGTAGAAATGTAGGGTGTACTATCTAGCTCAGAAGTAATACAAAGAATGAAATCGCATTGACAAGATTGCTTTAAGATTTTTGAAATGGCCCATGTATTTTAAACTATTTCATGCATAATGTTTTATGACTTGCTCTCACCTATGCTATATATGTATAAATTCATTATTTTGGATTGCCCTACGTACCAATACTTCTGTATTGACTCCCTATATTTCAGGATTCTGATACACAGTTCTAGGGTCCCGTTAAGCAGTAGATTGACTTGTCACAAGTTCGCAGCTGGTGAGCCTCCCTTATTTTGCAGGGCCTAATGTATATGTCATTGTTATTTTATTTTGATTTAGGGTTTAACTGGGGGCCTTGTCCCATTCTTTAGACAGAGATTATTTTCAGTTAGTAGAGATTGCGCAGACAAGTGTTAGATGTTGATCTTTATGAATTTATTTCAGTATTGAGTAGTTTGAAATAAAAGTTCACCATGATTCTGTTGTAATAATTTTCCACATTTTTTCTTTATTGTATATGAATTGTGTTCACGATTGCCATATAGAAAGGGGTGCCCGGGCCTTCATGGTTCGGAATGCTCGTTGCAGTCAGGGCCCAGATCGGGTTGTGACAATATGTTCCACAAAATTCAATGAATTGAGTAATTCCAAAATTTTATTGTTCTTTTCTCTTTAATGAAATAAAATATCTAAGAAGAAAGAATAAAATGAAGATGACATGGAATTTGTATACTATAGTCTAAGACCAGTTGGCATATATAAAAACAAAAGTAAATTCAATATATTTTTGATAAGTTAGATAACATGGGAGTATTATATATTTGTGTGGGAGTATAAAATAAATTAATGTGTATATATATATATATATATACATATGTATGTATGTATGTATATATATATATATATATTCATTGATTTCTTCATATATATTTTAATGTTATTTTAAAATTCTTTTAGTGAAAATTTTGACTCTACTATTAACCTAATCGTCATAGATCAAACTAATTTTTAATGGATCAAAAAGTTGGGTGGATTCTTTTTAATGGATTAATTTTTTTTAAAAAAATTAAAAAAAATTGACGTTGACCTCTGATATGCTGCCACGTGGCAAAACTATTTTCTAAAAACCGGCTATTAAAAGTAATGACATGGATGGGTCAGTTTTGTTACGGCGATGACATAAATGAGCCAAACTTTTAACGGATGGCATAAATGAGCCATTTCTGATAGTTCAGTGGCATATTTGAGCTTTTTCCCTTGTTTATTTGATGATGCTAATATTTTTTTTTTAATCAAATAATTTTCAGTATTATTATCACCATTGGATTTGACAAACTAAAATAATATATTACCTCTACTAAAATCAGTCATCGACGCACTTATGTACGTACGTTGCACGAATATTTAGTTTCTTATCAATTATTATAAAAATTACGTTGAAAGGATAATTATACTTGTATTTGATCATCTAATTTTAAAATTCTTACTCTATATAGTAGCCAAATTGACTATTGGATAGCAGAACAATTTTTGTTTGTTTGGTTATTTTGTTAAAGATTCTTTAACTTGTTAATGTATTCGATCTTTTAATTTATGAATATATTTAAGTAACGTTAAGGGTAAAAGCATAAAACGAGAAAATATACAGTATCGTATTAAAAGATAACAACAATTTAACTTGTCGAAAATATTTGAAATCATGTTGGCCCAAGGCTCACTCCCAGCCCTAAGCTAAGTCTTACTGTTACTAAAAAAGAATAGCCCGATGCATTCAAGCTTTCGCTATGCGCGGAGTCCGAGAAAGGGCCCGACCGCATTGTACACAGTCTTACCTTGGATTTCTGTCTGTTTTCAAGACTTGAACCTATGACCTACTGATCACTAATGTCTCAAAGTCTCTGATAGAAAGAATGATTAATTGCTTGAATGTCGGGCCATTTGCTCATGAAATCACTCCGGTCCGAACCCTCTCAGCTCCTTCCTAAAGAAATTAATTGTGGGTGCGATGGAGAAGTTTTTCTTTTTTCATCAATGTTGTGACCTTCTGGTCACCATTGCCTCGAAGTCTCTGATAGAGACAATGATTAATTGCTTGAATGTCGGGCCATTTACTCGCGAAATCACCCTGGTCCGAACCCTCACAGCTCCTTCCTAAAGAAATGAATTGTTGATGCCATGGGAGAAATTTTTCTTTTTCGGACCCTCGCTGCTCCTTCCTAAAGAAATGAATTGTTGATGCAATGGGAGAAATTTTTCTTTTTTCATCAGCCCAATCGAAGCTCGTTCATGCCCAATCCCAATGGGCCTTTAATTTACCCCTCGACAACAATTTTACCAGTTACTCCAAGGCTCCCCTTCTAAGTCCTACGGTTACTCAACACCAAATATGATAAGGCGAAATTGGTCATCTTCAAGCTTAATCTGCCATAACTACTGTGACTTCTATGCTACTAAACTAATAAGATGAAACCTTTCTTCCACCTATAATGCATGTTAATTTGTATCGCGAGGGAAAAGAAGTAACCTGTCAGAATCTCTCGATCAACCAAATGTCTCGGGTTCAAGTCCTGTAATGGAGAAACTCTTGATGGAGTTGGTCTCGGGGGCACGGGTCCGAACTAAATGGACCGGTGAAATTTGAATACTGGATGCATAAAGCAAA
>NC_061111.1:251999101-252152879 GCF_002878395.1 Capsicum annuum
TCTAAATTTTTGTCATTTTTGTTGTTCTATCAGGGTGCTGGACTACTCAACTTAGGGAACACATGCTTTCTGAATGTGGTATTGCAATGTTTCATGAACATAGTGCCACTATTTGACCTCCTTCTGCATAATGCTCATGTAGCGCCATGTGATCGTAAGGACATTTGTTCTCAAAGATAATTGTTATTTTGTTCCATTTCGAGTTATTATTGATATTCTATTCATTTCTTTTCTTTGCATTGTCGCTGCGGGTTTCTGTTTAATCTGCATTTTCAAAGAGCTTATTGGCCTTTCATTGGTTTATGAGGCTTGTGAGGGTCGTTCTGTCTCACGGTGGAGACTTGTTGAGAATTTGATCTGTATCCTTACATGTGTCATTTATTTATTTCCTTCTGAAGTTTACTTTTAACTTTGCATGTTGCTACTGCAAGCATCGAAACAACATTCTCATCAATGATGATGGATGAATGGTTGTGTAGTTTGTGGTCCTTAAAGTTGTGAAAATATAAGATTTTACGTCTGGTTTCCATAAGTATGAGCAGGAAGATGCTCACGAATTCTTGCAATGCTTTCTCAATAGGCTTGAAAGCCGATGCAGTGACATTGTCCAACAAGTTTTTTGCATCCGTCTTGTCAGCAAGGTAAGCATACAAGAATACTATCTTATTATCCATATGTATCTTCTATATATGAAGTTTGTAATCTTAATCTGTCTTTCTCAAATTGCAGCTTTGCTGTTGCAACTGTGGCCACTACTCCAACACTTACGTGCCTCTCATAGACCTGAGTCTGGAGATCAAGGACATCGAGTTGAGAAACTTGATGATCCGGAGATCAAGTTTTCTTGTGAAATATGTAATGTTCAAGTCTCAATTGAGAAGCAGTTGATGCTATACAATGTCCCTACCATTTCTATCTTCCATCTGAAGAGGTTCCAGAACAATGGTTCTGTTGAGCGGAAGGTTGACAAGCATGTTTCATTTCTGCTGGAATTGGACTTGCTTCTTTACACCGATAACAACCAAACCAATAATGTGAGTATCTGTTAGTACATTTACTTTTTAAGAACTTTCTTCCCTTCGTTTCATCTTTTGTTAGTAGTAACATGAAGTTATTTTTCAATTCTTCCATGTCTCAACGGGAACAAACGAAGTACGATCTTTATGCAGTTATAGTGCACGCCGGGTCTATATCTATTTTGGGACACTATTACTGCTTCATTTGTGTTGAACCAAATGAATGGTACAAATTTGGTGACTCGATGGTACATAGAATACTGCAATAATATTCTTTGTTATATGTCACTGATAGTCTATTTGGGCAAGCTTCTTGGACGACAACTAACTTGAAATTATGTTCGATTGTCATAGATTTCTTGGGTTCACGAAGATCTTGTTTTGGCAGAGGAAGCATATATTATGTTTTATACAAAGAGAGACACTCTGTGGTTTTCAGATTTTGTTGCACTGCAAAAGCATAATGTGGACACTATCCCCAAACTTTCTTTTTCACTCTCAAATCATCATGCTTCCGATGTCAGTGAATCAATGCTGCTGTAGTCGACACATCTTCGTCCGCTCTAAGACCAACTGATGCTATCAACTCTTCATATTTTCATGAACTCATGAAGATTGTGGATAATGAATTGAAGAAGACTGTGCAAACGTCTACTCCAGGACTGCCTAGTGCTATTAACTCTTCAAAAGAAAACAACGCGTCTCAGGACATTGGTGTGTTCGAAAGAATGGCACCTTTGTTGCCCAAGTCACCATCTAAATCTCAATGTACACTAGGTAAACTCATCTTCAATTTCTATTTATTGGTGAGTCATGTCATTATCTTACTACTCCTTCCGTTCACTTTTACTTTCAAATATATTTTAAGTACTGTGTACTTGTTAGAAGAATGTAACACCTACCAACTGTTTTGTTTATAACATCGGCAGATTAGGTTTCTAGCAAAAATCAATGGCAGATGGATCCAGAGCAAGAGACGGAAATAATGCAGGCATGTTCTATGATTAAGAAAAGAGTTTCGGGTCCAAGATGTGAAGAACTCATGGCTTCATTACGCAGATTAGGCAGCCACGGAAGTTTTCTGAATGCGAAAAGGCGAATTTCCATCTTTCTACTCAGAGAAACTTCCATCTTTTGCCTTTTCTCATTCAGAGAACTTCCGCGGTTGCCTAATCTGCGTAATGCAGTCATGAGTTCTTCACCTCTTGGATCCGGAACTCTTCTCTTAATCATAGAACACGCCATCATTATTTCTGTCTCTTGTTCTGGATCCATCTGCCATTGATTTTCGTTAGAAACCTGATCTACCGATGTTATAAACAAAACAGCTGGTAGAGGTGTAATACTCTTCAAACAAGTATGCGGTACTTAAAATATATTTGCAAGTAAAAGTGAATGGAATGAGTAGTAAGCTAATGACATGACTCACCAATAAATTGAAATTGAAGATGATTTTACCTTGTGTACTATGAGGTCTAGATGGTGTCATTCTTTCTATCACACCAATGTCCTTAGACGCGTTGTTTTCTTTTGAAGAGTTAACAGCACTAGGCGGTCCTGGAGTAAATACTTGCGCAGTCTTCTTCAATTCATTATCCGTAATCTTCATGAGTTCATGAAAATATGAAGAGTTGATAGCACCAGTTGGTCTTGGAGCGGACGAAGATGTGTCGAGTGCAACAACATTGGATTCACTGACATCAGAAATAAGATGATTTGGGAGTGAAAAAGAAAGTTTGGGGATAGTGTCCACATTATGCATTTGTAGTGCAACAAAATCTGAAAACCACAGAGTGTCTCTCTTTGCATAAAACATAATATGTACTTCCTCTATCAAAACAAGATCCTCGTGAACCCGAGAAATCTACGACAATCGAACATAATATCAAGTTAGTTGTCGTTCAAGAATCTTGGCCAAATAGACAATCAGTGACATGTAGCAAAGAATATGATTGCACTATTCTTTGTACAATCGAGTCATCAAATTTGTACCATTCATTTGGTTCAGCACAAATGAAGCAGTATTAGTGTCCTGAACTGGATGTAGGCCATGCGTGCACTATAACTGCATAAAGATTGTACTTTGTTTATTCCTATTGAGACGAGGAAGAATTGAAAAATAACTTCATATTACATCTAACAAAAGTTGAAACAAAGCGAAGAAAGTTATTAAAAAGTAAATGAACTAACAGATACTCACATTAATGGTTTGGCTGTTATCATTGTAAGGAAGCAAGTCCAATTCGAGTGAAAATTAAACATGCTTGTCAACCTTGCGAACAACAGAACCGTCATTCTAGAATCACTTTAAATAAAAGACAGCGACTGAAGGGGCATTGTATAGCATGACCTGCTTCTCAATAGAAACTTGCACCTTACATCTTTCATAAGTATACTTGATCTCTGGATCGTCAAGTTTCTAAACTCTTGTGAATGACTCCAAAACTGAATGCAAGTTGTCGGCATCTTTGATCTCCAAACTCACGTCTATTAGAGGCTCGAAAGTTTTGGAGTAGTGGCCACAGTTGCAAAAGCAAAGCTGCAATTTGAGTAAGACAGATTAATATTACAAACTTCATATATAGAAGATACATATGGATAATAAGATAGTATTCTTGTATGCTTACCTTGCTGACAAGCCGGATGCCAAAAACTTGTTGGACAATGTCACTGCATCGGCTTTCAAACCTATTGAGAAAGCATTGCAAGAATTCATGAGCATCTTCTTACTTATACTTATGGAAACCAGACGAAAAATCTGATATTTTCACAATGTTAAGGACCATAAAATACAGAACCTTTCATCAATTATCATCGATGAGAATGTTGTTTAGATGCTTGCAGTAGCAACATGTAAAATTAAAGTAAACTACAGAAGGAAATAAATAAATAAGGATACAACTAAAATTTGTTTTGTTTAATTTGAGTGACTGGTAAATGGAGAGACACAATCTTTTGAAGAAAAGATATATTGTTTTGGAAAAGGAGTGACTGTTTGGATAACTGTCTCTGTTCAGAAAAAAGACACAATCTTTCTAATGAACAGACATGACTCTTTCAAAGGATACACCTTTTCGGATGAACCAATGCCACCTTTCGAAAGGGGCACTTTATGGCTATATAAACCTGCATTTTTTCCACAGGTTTAGTATAAAAAATTCTGCATATGAATAATATTCTCTTGCTTATAAATACTCTATGTGATCATTCCCATTGAGTGAGTTAGATGAAAAAAAAAAATTTTGAGGTATCGCTACATTCTGATTGTGAAGCCATTTTATCCTGGGAGGAAAATTCCACAACCTCGGGTACTTGAGGGAAATTAGTTTCTTAAGGAGACTCCGTGAATTTCGAGGACTTGGCTTTTTTCTACTTCATCTATTTTTCTTTAAGAAACTGAAATCATACTTCTTTGAAAGGTCATTTTGATCTTGTGTTAAAGGTGATAGACAACTTCCTAAGTGTTCTCAATTTATTCTTGAACATGTGTTGGAGTAGTGTTGCGAAAATACAGATTTTGTGTAGTCGAAAAACCACAATCTTAAGAAAATAATTTTGGAAAACAAATTTTTTTGTTTTGCTTGTTTGGTGAAATTTTCTTTTCACTAAAGTTTTTTTTTTGGAATCTATATTGCTTGGTTTTTGGAGATTAAAGCTTTTAGCTTTCTACTCCATTTTAACTTAACTAGTGGTTTGAAGACATAAAATCTTCATCAAAAGTTAACGATCATTCGGTTGACGATTGAAAGTCATAAAAACTTTATTGTTAAACTAGAAACAAGAGGTATTTAAAGTTACAGGAACTTTATTAATAGTATTTTGATATACTAAAGTTACTGTGTTATTGTAAAAGGAAAATGACTACGGATAGTCAAGTGCATAATGCTGCAATGACTGTGGCAACAACTAGTGTTGCCACAATGAGTCGTACAAATGCTCTGCCGACAATGGCACCCGTGGAGAAACCCGGAAAGTTCGCGGATTTTGACTTCAAAAGGTGGCAGCAGAAAATGTTTTTCTACCTTGTAATTCTGTCTTCAAAGGTTCACATTTGAGGAAGCTCTAAAGGTGCTCGAGGGAACCTCTGAACAATATCGATTTGTGATTGTAGGGGCTTGGAAACACTCCGATTTTCTTTTGCAGGAATTACATCTTGAGTGCTCTCCAAGTTGATCTCTACAATGTATATAGTGGAACAAAGACAACGAAAGAGTTGTGGAGAGCGCTGGAACGAAAGTACAAGACAGAGGATTTAGGAACTAAAAAGTTCTTCATTGCAAGATTTCTAGAATATAAAATGATAGATAGCAACTCGGTTGTCTCCCAAGGGCAGGAACTGCAAGTGATCATCCATGATCTCCTTGCGGAAGGTATGATTTTGAAAAATGCATTTGTTGAATAGTTTAAAAATATTAGTATTCACATAAACTTTCTTATAGGTTGGATCGTGAATGAAGAATTTCAAGTAGCAGCAATAATAATGAAGCTATCACCCATGTGGAAAGACTTAAAGAACTATTTGAAACACAAACGTAAGGAGATGTCCGTCAGAGATCTAATCGTTAGGTTACGCATTGAAGAAGACAATAAAGTTCCGGAAAGAAGGTCAAGTGGAGATCTACAACATATCCGGTGGGGTCTGGGGAACTCTACAGTGTATGCATACCTTACCTCTACTTTGAAGGTGATGCAGAGAGGCTGGTGAGATAGAGAGGCTATTTTCGATAGCTGAAAATCAGCTCCATAATAACAACAACATACCCAGTGGGATTTGGGGAGATCTTGTCACGACCTGAACTAGGGCAGGGCCATGATGGCCATCCCGAACCATGAAGGCCCGGAACACCTTTTTCTATCTGGTAATCATGCACAACATTCATATAATAAAAGAAGATGCAGAAACATAATCTACTACGGAAACATGGTCAATTGTGAATTCAACATAAGTATGTAAACTGTAAATCAACTACATCTAAATAATATTTGACTCAGTCTGTGAAATCACTACTACCTAAAAATCTGACAACTTTCTGAAACTGGGATAAGGCCCCAGTAGACCAAAATTGAAATAAGTGACATAATCTGAAAAGATAGGGCTTCTGGAATAGAGAAGTCTCTCCATTGCACAATCTGATTAGCTGTCTGAATTTTCTACTGCTTATTTGGACCCCTAGACTGAGTCTCAAAACCTGAGAGGTAGGGGGAGGGGGGTCAATACAGATGTACTGGTACGGAAAGCATATCCAAAGCAATCATTTATTATTCAACATTTATGATTGCAATTTAAAACAGTTCATAAGTATATCATATAGTAAGAATTCACATGGGCATTTTAAAGACTTTGTAAAAATCATCTCAACTCTGGGAAATCTGTGTTACTTCTGCGCTAGGTGGTATACCCTACAACTCTAAAAAATTCCATGGGCTATATGGAAACTATCATTAACTCGGCAACGAATCCCCCAACCCAAGTGTGCCATAAAGGTCAGAGTCTCTAAATCTACTACGCCACACAACCGTCGCCAGCATACAATAATAGTCAACCCGTATCGATAAATATGGTTTCAGGCTAAGATTTTCTTGATCTCGCACCTTGTTCGGGTAACCACTAACCCTCTTTAAGCCCCTTTTTGAAACTCTATCAAACATATAGTCTCTGAAAACATGCTCTGAAAACATAGTCTGTTATGGCATAAATACATTTCGTGTCATCATACCATTGACTTGCAAGTCACATCTCTGAGCCCTTATTAGTCTATCGTAGATCTCTGTTTGCAAAGTACAAGTTTTGGGACCACCATTTCAATAATTCAATTCAAAAAAACTCTTTCTCAAACCTCATGTAAACACATGCAAGGAACTCATCTTTGTCAAGCATTTCAGTAGTACAGTACAAGGTGGTCATGTCAAAGTTCTCAATTCACATGCAATTCTTTCTCTTAAACACAAGAACACATTTATATCAAGAAACACCCTCTCAACATTTTCAAGTCATGCTCAAATGCTATAATATTGTAAAAACATCTTTCAAATCACAAAATCATAATCTTTAATTCAATACACGAGAGGGAGTTCATAATTTATGCTCTTAACGATCTTAAATCTCAAGTTATGTACATATACGTATCCATGTAAATCAATTTAGGGGATAGGACCACAAGGTCAAAACAATAGTAACATTAAAACATTCGGAGTACGTAATTTAGAACATAGATTCCAAAACCCCTTTGAAATTCATGCATAAAAATCAAAAAATCATGCTCAGATGGTTTTAAGCCCTTGTAGTTTTTAGGATAAACCGCATGTCCCTCTATCTAGAAATTTAAAGGATGCTTCTTGATGCTCACGGCTTGGGGATTCCAAGTCTTCAATTTATTTTTAAAACCCACGGTTGAATCTTGATTTATTTGAATTATTAATATGGAACCCTAGAGAGTGTTCTTGAATATTTTTAGTGAATATATGAGTAATATGCTTAATTGGGGTTGAAATCTCGTGTTTGGACTGATAAGGGTGTGGGAAAATACCCAGTATACCCTTAATGAGACCGGTATTAAATATAACTGGGAGCGCGATTTCCTGGGCCACCGCGATGCGCCACTATCGCGGTGGCTCACTGAAAATTGACGAATAGAAATTTGGCCCACTCTGCAACACGCCACCATCGCGGAGTCCCACTGAAAATTGACCATCGTTATTTACACCCTCTCCTCGACGCGCCAAGGACAGGAATGACGGTGTTTTATGACTAGGACTTAAATTAACCATAACTCCTTCATTGAGTGTCCGTTTTGGATACATCTTATGTCGACGGAAAACTTATTCAATCATCTACAAAATGAAAATTTGAAATCTAAGGGATTCCACAGGGAAATAAGTATAATCATTCTAGAAGCCAATGCTTGATATTTTAAGGACAAAATTTAGCTAAGAAAAACTTCAGGGCGTTATTGATACCAGACAAACAACGGAACACCAAAATCAGTTCGAAAATAGTCCACAAATTAGAAGAAATCCATGAGCCCTTTTGGAACTATTTTCGGCCAACAACAAAAATACAAAAATACAAGATATAATGGTGTATTTATACACCAAAATAGAAACAATATGTGAAGAACAAGATGAACACAAAGGCACAAGATTTGGAGTTAACAATAACAACAAGAACATAAGGTTACAATACAAATACCAAACACAATTACCAGAAAAGTAAAAGGATAGATAGATAGACCATATGAAGGTATAATCTTAAGAACCCAAGAATGGACAATCTTGGACCCTTAACACTACACACAATAATAAAACGATCTCTTACAATGATACAAGTTTGGATTCCACCTCCCAAGCATCAATGTTTCCAAGCAAAGCAAACAACAAAAGAGAATCCACCCTTTTGATGTACCTAGTTACAATTCGGGTTTGGGTGCCACAAAGGAGAGAGGACATGATGTTCCTTGTTTCTTACAAGACCTACAACATACAAAATCTGCCAATGAAACCCTAGAAATGTTTCTTATATATTACAATAGAATTAGAAGTTAAAATGATCAAAAGGGCCCTTCAAGAATGGGCCTCCCCTCTTTGTATGTAGCAGGCTATTTTGGTGTGTATTTAGGCCCTTAATTACACTTCTTCTACACACACACTTGGATAACTTCAATACACACCCACATGAGTCCATCTACGGGATTGCACTCGTATCAGTTACAACTCTACAATTTATGCAAACCCTACCTCTTACCTCAAAAGTGAGGTAGAGAGGCTGTTTTCGATAGCTGAAAATTAACTCAATAACAACAACAACAACACATTACCTAGTAGGGTCTGGGGAGCTCTATAATGTACGCAAACCTTACCTCTTACCTTGAAGGCGAGGTTAAGAGGCTATTTCTGATAGCTGAAAATTAGCTCAATGACGACGACAACGACGACAACAACAACAACAACAACATACCTAAAGAGGTATGGGGAGCTATACAATATACGCTTACCTCTTACCTCAAAGGTGAGGTAGAGACGTTGTTTCCGATAGCTGAAAATCAGCCAAGAACAACAACAACAACATCATACCTAGTGGGTTCTGGGGATCTTTACAACATACACAGACTTTAGCTCTACCTCGAAGGTGAGATAGATAGATTGTTTCCGATAGCTGGAAATCAACTCAATAACAACAAAAACAACAGACCTAGTGTGGTTTGGGGAGCTCTACAACATAATAAAACCTTACCTCTACCTCGAAGAAGAGGTAAAAAGGCTATTTTCGATGGCTGAAAACCAGCTCATCAAGCCAAAAACAATATACAAATGCATAAAAGAAAAAGCAAAGTCTCAAACTTTAAAATGTACCTAGCAAAACTGATATGAACACCAAGGCTATGATGCGTTGCCAAAAAATCAATGCAAAAAAAGATCCCATTTGTTACCGACACCCATGTAGGAAGGATTCTTCGCATTGAAATCAAAGCACATCTCACAAAAAATATAATAAAATCAAGTTAAATGCAAACACAAAAATAAAAAAAAACTCAAGTTAAATGTTTACAAAATTTCAAAAAAAAAATTCAAGTTAAATGCAAACAAAAAAATAAACAAAATTCAAGTTAAATGATCGATTCTTTGAGTTTCTTCGAGAGTTATCTGTGGGGAAAGAGACATTTCAACTGACCATGGACTATATCAAGAAGAAAAGTGACCCGAAGAAGCAGAGGGAAGTATTTGATGAGAAGTAGAGGGCATCCTATGGTCTATTCAAATTTCCCTGGGCATTCACGTTATCTACCATCAACCCTTTAGTAAGATTATCGTAGATTCGTCTTTTATTTATAGTCTGTCATAGACTTTGAATTATTTTTTCACTACTGTACTGCTTGTAGATTTTGATCTTAAGGCCTTTCCTCTTCTTGGAAAATTTGCTGGAAAATCAAAAGATGAGCCATTTTCCATTTCCTGCATCTTCAGATGGAGCTCTACAAAAAGTGACAAGATAATCGAAGGCGACCCATTCAAGTATAAAGGAAAAGTTATCGAGATATAAATTTATTTTTTATTATGTTATAATATTAATGTTGTATCGAATGTTATGTAATTGTTAATTATTTTTTGTAGAACGTGCACTCGTATATCATCCACACTTTTCGTGAGACGAAGATGGATTACATGGTTACATTTAAGTCATATACGGACGACATGAAAAATAACGTCCTCGATGGCTTGAAGAAAGAGTTAAAGGGGTGACTGCCCTTACTTCAAATGAGGACAGTGATGTTGACGGAGATTTAGGTGGTAACTCCGTTGGAGTATGCGTTGGTGATGATGATTCTCCGAGCACCTCCAAAGATGCAGTGGGAACCTCATCCCCTGAGTATCTTCATAAGCGTGTTGTTATTCTCGAGGAAGTGGTGTTGGATATTGCTGCCTATATCAAAGAGGAAAGACTAAAGAAAAGGGAAAAAGGTGAGTGATAATATGAGTGAAGTAACTTAATTTAATAATTTATGTAGTTAAAGAATTTTAAGTCTTAAATATTAGTAACAATTTGTAATATGATGACACAATGCATGTGGACCTTCAGGAATTGGACAGAATGAAGAAGGAGAAAAAAAGAGCAAAATGGATATTTTGTCCACTGTTGTAGTAGAAGAGAAAAAAGAAGAAAAAAAGAAATGAAAAAAGATAAGAGCCAAGAAGAAACTGGAAAATAAGAAAAAGAAGAAGAAGAAGTTAAAGCTGAAAAAGAAGTAGTAGCAGATCAAGAAGAAGGCAGGGAAAAAGAAAAAGCAGATGAAGAAGAAGAATCAATTGACAAAGAAGAAGCTGAGAAAGAAGCAGAATGTAAACAAAAAGAAGAAGGAAGAAACAACTGTTGTAGGTTAAGAAAAAAAAGAAGTTGTGGAAGAAAACAAAGTAGAAGAAGCACCAGCTGCTACAAACACTGAAAAAGAAGGAGAACACGGTGAGAATGAAGCAACAACTGCAAATGTTGAGACAAAAGTAGATAAAGCCTAAGATGGAAATGAAGAAGCAGTAGACAAAGAAGAAGGAGAACAAAAAGAAGAAAAAGAAGAATCACACCAAAAAGATGTGGTCATGGGTATCGTTGATGAAATTAACAGTAACATTTGTATTGACAAAATTCCACAAACTCTTTTGATTTGGGGGTGGTGATAGGAGGAGGATGTGGAATGTGTAGTCATCAAATATAATATATATCATCAAAACATACTTGTTCTTTGATAAACATTACTTTTAGGATATTGTACATTCAATCACTACCCATCCACACACTCCTTAATTCACCCTCTAATTTGTACAAAGCTCTAATATGGTTATGTGATTTGTTTACACTCCTTCACATGTATAGAAACCACACTACATTTATATTTAATTAATTAATTTATTTATTTTTAAACAACATCCAAGTGATGGTCTATAGCAGTGTACATAGATCTCCGAGGTCTACGCATGATCAAGATATCAACCGATGCACTCCTAAAGGTGTAAGTCTAAGGTAAACTAGACTAATCGATGGACCCTCAAAGCACAAGTGTATTATTTACATGAATTTGACGTGGGTCAACATCTATGACAGTCTATTAAGTGTCACCAACAGTTCAAGATTATCTATTTAAATTATTTTTAATCTAATAATTTTCTTCCACCAGCCTCAAAATATGTGATTCTCTGTTTATATCATTTTTAATTTAATTGTTTTCTTTCATCAGTCCCAAAACATATGATTATCTATTTAAATATTTTTTAATTTAATTATTTTCTTCCACTCGCCCAAAACATTTGATTATCTGTTTAAATTTTTTTAAATTTAATTATTTTCTTCTACCAGCCCCAAAACATGTGATTGTATGTTTAAATTATTTTTAATTTAATTATTTTATTCCACCAATCCCAAAACATATTATTATCTATTTTAATTTAACTGAAGGCCCATCGATTCACATGGTCTACCATCGACTACAATGTTCGATCGAGGACGAATGGAGTGTAAGATTGATGATAGACTATATATCACTTTTTACTCTTCCTGAAATTTATCAAGTCAATCTACAGTAGTGTTCATTGAACACGGCATACATATTTGAAAAGTTGTCTGTGCAGAAGAATAACCGCCACAAAAAGAAACCATCACAAAAAAGTGGAAAAACATAATGTACAAACTGAAATAGTTGTGTTGAACCTGTTCATTGCATTATATAGATTTACAACAAAAAAGGCAAAATAGAGGAAACTCTCTTCTAACAAAATTCTACTAAGAAAGCTTCTATGATTTGTTGGTCATGCTACACGTGGTTCTTTTGGGCACAAATTTCTTTCATATTGAACACCTATTCCTCCTTTTGGACTTGAATGTCTCACTGATGCCCTTAACGCATTTGAATTTCTTCCTTCTGAGTTTGGGATTGTAGGGGTTGGATAAATGTTAGTGTCTAGCAATTTCTGTGGCATAGTCCATTCGGCCTCTGGAGGGACAACGTTGATAGCTTTCGAGTATGCGAGGAGGTAAGATTTAGCTTTATAAATTGACGAAGAGTACTCGTAGATGGAGTTACTATAACCTACGCCATCATCATACTTTTCTCACAAAGCTTCCATCGCATGTTCGTACGATATTTTTACCAAGTCAAATTTTCGACAACAATAACTCCTCTCCAAGAGATTGACCTTGGAAGTAACACCATTGCCAAACACTGTGTGCTGATTGAGACCCCGTTTGGATTAGTCACATACAAGTAATTGATCGCACTCTTATTATCCCATAGGATCTTTTCTGTACAAGGCACAAATTTATTCTTTTTACCATCGACAAAGCCATGCCGCTCCCTGCACTTTTCACCAAATTTTATAGCAATTGAATTGAATATGTGCGATACGAGATACTCCCATTCATCCATCAAAATGGAGTTGAGCGACTCGGCGATGTTTGTGGTCATCACATCATACCTATTGCCCCGAAAGTGAGCTATACACTATTTTTCAAAGCCAAGCACATTTTCAAGGACATGTGCTGCCCCGATGCAATTATTCTTCAATTCTGAAAATTTCTCGCTTAACTCATCAAAGGAATAATCCATTTCTGCAACGTAGAATTGATAAAAATGTTCTCCACAGTTTTGATTTGTACGATGATTTTCAGTGAGGTGTCTGATGCGAAGTCCATGATGTGCACGACTGTATACATGGGGAGAAGGCATTGGCGATGCTAATGTGCCTATGGAGATGACACATATATCTGGTTCATCTTCTACTATAGACTTCAACTTCTCAAAAGAGAAGGTCCAAGAAGAATCGCTCTCTTTATGCATGGGATAAAAGGCAATTGAAAAGATATGATTTTTTATGTCCTGTGCAGTGTCACTCAGCAAAACACCCCGTACTTGCGATACAAATGTGTGTCATCGATAGTAATTACCTTTTTTATGTAGGTATATTCCCTTATGCAAGCTCCGAATGCTAAAAATTAGTAAAGGATGATCCATCCATCCGATTTACTATTATAGCGTAAGAAGACCAGGGATTCAATAAATCCACTATGTGGGGAAAAGCCATTCAGTAAGCATATCTATGCTCCGGTGTCTCTCAAATAATGTTCTTCGCAATTATACTTTCTTTCCAACACATCCAATAACTTGCGTAGCAATGCATCTCCTTAAACACAACCTTTGAATTTCTTTTATGCCTAGACCCTTATCATCTCGAAAATGATTTACATATAGTGAAGCAATTAATGCGGGTGGCGTGTTCAACACCGCACATGTGCAACCTGACATACTTGTATATGTAAAATCTATTCGAGGTTTCGTACTTCCTTGCCTACAAAAACCAGCCACAACCAGGAGATACACATTTTGCCTTCAACAATTTAGTAAAGCTCTTCTACGTACGATAATCAAAAGACTGTCTTATCGCTGCTCCGTCTAGTTACAATTTTAGCTCTTTCTTATCGGCAAATGTTTGATCACAATAAAAATGGGTTCCATCGATGAAGGAATGTCCTGGTTGGGATCCCTTTCCATAGTCTACTTCCGCATCTTGTGAGTCCAATGAAATGTCCTCCATAGGCATAGAATCGTCTTCCATATTAATTGGATAATTGCCATAGTTCTTGTTATCATTCAAATCTTCGTCGACTATCAGGCACCGAGGTAGGAATGGTGATGAATTCATTAGTTTTTTGAAGGATCTCTCAACTACATTTATCCTTAAAATAGGCCTAAAGCCATCTGCATTAACATCCATCATGTACATCAACACACGTGCATCATTATTTCTGATCGTAGGATTCACCTTTTCCCTCGAATGCATTAGATAACTAATCACCACGTCGCTCAGCGTGCAATCTAGATCCCTGCTCTACATTACGCTTGCTACTAATTCGTCGTATGAACTGTTGCGGCAAACAAAAATGGGTAGTGTCACCTTGGTAAAAGCTCTTCATTTTTAACATTTGGGAGTATCCACCCATCAAATCACCAGGAACCAAAACAAATTCTGCAATAGACATCCTAGAATTAAGCTTTGGTTGAGGGTAGATTATGTTGAGGGTCTATGTCAGGGTGAATGCACGGTCGATGATTGACGATGACTGGGCAGATATTCATAAAAAAATTTGAAATTGTAAATATTGCTTCTAATCAACGATCGTTGGGTTTATGGAATAGAGAAATGAACTTGGAGTCACCTAAGCTATTGTAATGTACTTTATATAGAGCTTTTGTGTAATGTGAGTGATATAAAGCTTTTTAACAATGGTGAAAAGTGTGTTTGAGAAGATAACAAACAAATGGGGTAACAATGGATGCAATGGACAAGCTTATGATATTTGTGAACTGATTTAGAGTTGATCGCTGAAAAATAACACTAGAAAAGACGCCGAAATCGGAGCTTTTTGGAGGGCAAGAACCACCTTCTATTTTTAGCTTTTGAATTATTTTCTTAATATTTTTAAAAACCTAGATATTTTTGTATTATATATTATTGGATGATGGAGTGGGTTGAAGTGTATTATTAGAAACTTGTGGATGAATTTGTTAAGTTGGAAATATTGGATTAAAGTGTAGTATTATAAAACTTGTGGGTGAATTTGTTGAGTTGAAAAAGTTTGGGATGATGTGGATTAAATATGGTATATGGAAAATTATTAAATTTTTTATCTAAATGGCTAAATAGTTTTCAAAACAGCCTTTTTGGCATACTTCCTCAACTAACTTCCCTACTTAGCAAATACTTACTATCCCTACCCCCATCCCCCACCCCCACTCTAGTGGAATCAAATGTCTAATATTTCTTTCCCTCCCTTTTCAAATCCCTCCAATTATCAAAATCCACTTCTCACTATATAACTTCCAACCAACTCTCCAAATTCCAAAATCCTTCAAATTTTTAGTAATAAAAGACAAATATTAAGTTACTTTCCAAAACAAAAAACCTATTTCTTGATTTCATTTTCTATATAAACCCTTTCTTATATGCTATTTTCCTCATCATTACAAAGAATTTTCTTGTCTTAAAAATCCTTACAAAAATCGTTCTTTACACCAAAAATCTTGATTATTTTTTCCCAAATAAAATCTTGATTTCATTGAAAAACCAATCTTGATTTTATCCCCCAAAAAAGTATCTTGATTTTCAGCATTTTTTTGTTGCTTTTCTTTCAATGGACAACACAAAAAACCAACACAAACATGTTAATTCAGTTGATTCCTTCAAGGATTTGATTGGTGTGGATCAAAAAACAACTGATCGAATTCCAAAAAATGATGTTTTTTTTTTGGAAAAAGAAGATTCCAAAAATGCAAAATCGTCTGATTCTGATACTTGGATTGATAGTTCTAGTTCTTCTGCTGATGATTCTGATACAATGGACTTAGAATGGTTTGCTGATGATGGGCCAATTGATGCTAAGCCCATTGCATCAATTGAGCCAAAATATGATTTTGAGGTTAATCCCATTATTGAGTCCAAATATGATTTTGAGGTTAAGCTCATAAGGTTACTTGAGCCCAAATATGATTTTGAAGTTAAGACCATTAGCTTAGTTGGGCCCAAATGTGATTTTGAAGCTGAGCCTATTGAGTTAGTTAGGCCCAAATGTGATTTTGAAGCAAAGCCCGTCAAGTCACTTGATCTCAAGTGTGATTTTGCAAGAGAAAATGAAGAAAATAAGCTTGTGCGGACATCTAATGTGTTTAAAACTTACAAGGTATGGACTTTTAACACTCTTATAATCAAGTAAACAATTTATACCTTTATCCCTTTTAGCCTATACTTTTAGTTAATATACATAAATTATAGACTAGCTATACATGTATTATAATATGATATACATCTACCAACTACTTTTAGTTAATTGTTCTGGCATCTTAATTGATTGTGGTGTCTGGGCTAGCTTCATGCACCTCGACTAAATGTATGTATATTATGTATAACATTTTTGTTATATTTGTATCAGCTATATGTGTATATGTACGTATATATTAGTTGAGATTCGCAAATTTTTGTCATTTTTGTTGTTCTATCAGGGTGCTGGACTCCTCAACTTAGCGAAAACATACTTTCTGAATGCGGTATTGTAATGTTTAATGCACATGGTGCCGCTGTTTGAACTCCTTTTGCATAACGCTCATGCAGTGCCATATGATCGTAAGGACAATTGTTTTAAAAGATATCTGTTGTTTTGTTCCATTTCGAGTTATTATTGATATTCTATTCATTTCTTTTCTTTGCATAGTTGCTGCAGGTTTCTGTTTAATCTGCATTTTCAAAGAGCTTATTGGCCTTTCATTGGTTTATGAGGCTTATGAGGGTCGTTCTGTCTCACCATGGAGACTTGTTGAGAATTTGAGTTGTATCCTTACTCGTCTCATTTATTTATTTCCTTTTGAAGTTTACTTTTAACTTTACATGTTGCTACTGCAAGCATCGAAACAACATTCTCATCAATGATGATTGATGAATGGTTATGTAGTTTGTGGTCCTTAATGTTGTGAAAATATCAGATTTTACGTCTGGTTTCCATAAGAATGAGCAAGAAGATGCTCACAAATTCTTTCAATGCTTTCACAATAGGCTTGAAAGCCGATGCAGTGACATTGTCCAACAAGTTTTTTGCGTCCATTTTGTCAGCAAGGTAAGCATACAAGAATACTATCTTATTATCCATATGTATCTTCTATATATGAAGTTTGTAATCTTAATCTATCTTTCTCAAATTGCAGCTTTCCTGTTGCAATTGTGGCTACTACTCCAACACTTATGATCCTCTCATAGACGTGAGTCTGGAGATCAATGATGTCGACAACTTACATTCAGCGTTGGAGTCATTCACAAGAGTTAAAAAACTTGTTGATCCAGAGATCAAGTTTTCTTATGGAATATGTGAGGTGGAAGTTTCAATTGACAAGCAGTAGATGCTATACAATGTCCCTTCCGTTGCTATCTTCCATTTGAAGAAGTTCCAGAATGATGGTTTTATTGTGCGGAAGGTTGAAAAGCATGTTTCATTTCTGATGGAATTGGACTTGCTACTTTACACCGATAACAACCAAACCAATAATGTGAGTATCTGTTAGTACATTTACTTTTTAAGAACTTTCTTCCCTTCGTTTCATCTTTTGTTAGTAGTAATATGAAGTTATTTTTGAATTCTTCCACATCTCAACAGGAACAAATAAAGTATGATCTTTATGCAGTTATAGTGCACGCCGGGTCTACATCCAGTTCGGGACACTATTACTGCTTCATTTGTGCTGAACCAAATGAATGGTACAAATTTGATGACTCAATGGTACGTAGAATAGTGCAATAATGTTAATGGTACAAATTTGATGACTCAATGGTACGTAGAATAGTGCAATAATGTTCTTTGTTATATGTCACTGATAGTCTATTTGGCCAAGCATCTTGAACGACAGCTAGCTTGATATTATGTTCGATTGTCATAGATTTCTCGGGTTCACGAAGATCTTGTTTTGGCCGAGGAAGCATATATTATGTTTTATGCAAAGAGAGACACTCTGTAGTTTTCAGATTTTGTTGCACTGCAAATGCATAATGTGGACACTATCCCCAAACTTTCTTTTTTACTCCCAAATCATCATGCTTCCGATGTCAGTGAATCTATTGCTACTGCAGTCGACACATCTTCGTCCGCTCCAAGACCAACTGATGCTATCAACTCTTCATATTTTCATGAACTCATGAAGATTGTGGATAATGAATTGAAGAAGACTGTGCAAACATCTACTCCAGGACAGCCTAGTGCTATTAACTCTTCAAAAGAAAATAATGCATCTCAGGACGTTGGTGTAATCGAAAGAATGGCACCTTTGTTGCCCAAGTCACCATCTAGATCTCAAAGTACACTAGGTAAACTCATCTTCAATTTCTATTTATTGGTGAGTCATGTCATTATCTTACTACTCCTTCGGTTCACTTTTACTCGCAAATATATTTTAGGTACTGTGTATTTGTTTGAACAATGTTACACCTACTAACTATTTTGTTTATATCATAGGCAGATCAGGTTTCTAGCAAAAATCAATGGCAGATGGATCCATAGCAAGAGACAGAAATAATGCAAGCATGTTCTATGATTAAGAAAAGAGTTTCGGGTCCAAGAGGTGAAGAACTCATGGCTGCATTACGCAGATTAGGCTGCCGCAGAAGTTCTCTGAATGCGAAACGGCGAATTTCCATCTTTCTACTCAGAGAAACTTCCATCTTTTTCCTTTTCTCATTCAGAGAACTTCCACGGCTGCCTAATCTGCGTAATGCAGTCATGAGTTCTTCACCTCTTGGACCCGGAACTCTTTTCTTTGTCATAGAACACGCCATCATTATTTCCATCTCTTGTTCTGGATCCATTTGCCATTGATTTTCTCTAGAAACCTGATCTGCCGATGTTATAAACAAAACAGTTGGTAGAGGTGCAATACTCTTCAAACAAGTATGCAGCTCTTAAAATATATTTGCAAGTAAAAGTGAATGGAATGAGTAGTAAGCTAATGACATGACTCACCAATAAATTAAAATTGAAGATGAGTTTACCTTGTGTACTTTGAGGTCTAGATGGTGTCATTCTTTCAATCACACTAATTTCCTTAGACGCGTTGTTTTCTTTTGAAGAGTTAACAACTCTAGGCTGTCCTGGAGTAAATGTTTGTGCAGTCTTCTTCAATTCATTATCCACAATCTTCATGAGTTCATGAAAATATGAAGAGTTGATAGCACCCATTGGTATTGGAGCGGACGAAGATGTGTCGAGTGCAACAACATTGGATTCACTGACATCAGAAATGATGATTTGGGAGTGAAAAGAAGGTTTGGGGATAGTGTCCACATTATGCATTTGCAGTGCAACAAAATCTGAAAACCACAGAGTGTCTCTCTTTGTATAAAACATAATATATACTTCCTCTGTCAAAACAAGATCCTCGTGAACCAGAGAAATCTATGACAATCGAACATAATATCAAGTTAGTTGTCGTTCAAGAATCTTGGCCAAATAGACTATCAGTGACCTGTAACAAAGAATATGATTGCACTATTCTATGTACATTCGAGTCATCAAATTTGTACCATTCATTTGGTTCAGCACAAATGAAGCAGTATTAGTGTCCTGAACTGGATGTAGATCCGCCGTGCACTATAACTGCATAAAGATCGTACTTTGATTGTTCCTGTTGAGACGAGGAAGAATTAAAAAATAACTTCATGTTACTGCTAACAAAAGTTGAAACAAAGCGAAGAAAGTTGTTAAAAAGTAAATGTACAAATAGATACTCACATTAATGGTTTGGTTGTTATCGGTGTAAGGAAGCAAGTCCAATTCCAGTGGAAATTAAACATGCTTGTCAACCTTGCAAACAACAGAACCGTCTTTCTGGAATCGCTTTAAATAAAAGACAGCAACAGAAGGGGCATTGTATAGCATGAGATACTTCTCAATTGAAACTTGAACCTTACATCTTTCACAAGTCTACTTGATCTCTGGATCATCAAGTTTCTCAACTCTTGTGAATGACTCCAACACTGAACGCAAGCTGTCGTCATCTTTTATCTCCAAACTCACGTCTATAAGAGGCTCTTAAGTTTTGAAGTAGTGGCCACAGTTGCAACAGTAAAGCTGCAATTTGAGAAAGACAGATTAACATTACAAACTTCATATGTAGAAGATACATATGGATAATAAATTCTTGTATGCTTACTGTGCTGACAAGCTGGACGCCAAAAACTTGATGGACAATGTCACTGCATCGGCTTTTAAGCCTATTGAGAAATCATTGCAAGAATTCGTGAGCATCTTCTTGCTGATACTTATGGAAACTAGACGAAAAATCTGATATTTTCACAACGTTAAGGACCACAAAATACCGAACCATTCATCAATCATCATCAATGAGAATGTTGTTTCAATGCTTGCAGTCTACAGGTTTAGTATAAAAAATTCTGCATAAGTAAAATATTTTCTTTCTTATAAATACTCTGTGTAATCATTCCCATTGAGTGAGTTAGAAGGAAACAAAAAAGTTTGAGGTACCGCTACATTCTAATTGTGAAGCCATTTTACCCCGGGAGAAAAATTCGACAACCTCGGGTACTTGAGGGGAATTATTTCCTTAAGAACACTCCGTGAATTTCGAGGACTTGGCTTTTTACTGCTTCATCTATTTTTCTTTAAGAAACTGAAAACATACTTCTTTGATTCTTTGAAAGATCATTTTGATCTTGTGTTAAAGGTGTTAGACAACTTCATAAGTGTTCTCGATTTATTCTTGAACTTGTGTTGAAGTAGTGTTGCGAAAATACAGATTTTGTGTACTCGAAAACCACAATCTTAAAAAAATAATTTTGGAAAACAAATTTTTTGTTTTGCTTGTTTGGTCAGATTTTCTTTTCACTTAAGTTTTTTTTCGGAATCTATATTGCTTGGTTTTTGGAGATTAAAGCATTTAACTTTCTACTTCGTTTATTCTTAACTAGTGGTTTAAAGACAAAAAATCTTCATTACAAGTAAAAGATCACTCGGTTTACAATAGAAAGACATAAAAACTTCATCGTTAAACTAGAAATAAGGGGTGTTTAAAGTTGCTGGAACTTTATTAATAGTCTTTTGATATACTAAAGTTACTTTCTAGTTGTAACAGGAAAATGACTACGGAAAGTCAAGTTCATAGTACTGCACCGACTGTGGCAGCAACTAGTGTTGCCACAACGAGTCATACAAATGCTCTGTCGGCAATGGCACCAGCGGAGAAACCCAGAAAGTTCGCGAGTATTGACTTCAAATGGTGACAGCAGAAAATGTTTTTCTACCTTATAATTCTTTGTCTTCAAAGGTTCACATTTGAGGAAGCTCTAAAGGTGCCCGAGGAACCTCTGAACATAATCAATTTGTGATTGTGGGGGCTTGGAAACACTCCAATTTCTTTTGCAGGAATTACATCTTGAGTGCTCTCCAAGATGATCTCTACAATCTGTATAGTGGAACAAAGACAACGAAAGAGTTGTGGGGAGCGCTGGAACGAATGTACAAGACAGAGGATGCAGGAACTAAAAAGTTCTTCATTGCAAGATTTCTAGAATATAAAATGATAGACAGCAAGTCTGTTGTCTCCCAATAGCAGGAACTGCAAGTGATTATCCAAGCCCTCCTTGTAGAAGGTATGATTTTGAAAAATACCTTTGTTGAATAGTTTAAAAATGTTAGTATTCACATAAACTTTCTTATAGGTTGGATCGTGAATGAAGCGTTTCAAGTAGCAGCAATAATAGAGAAGCTACCACCTATGTGGAAAGACTTAAAGAACTATTTGAAACACAAACTTAAGAAGATGTCGGTCGGAGATCTAATCATTAGGTTGCTAATTGAAGAAGACAATAAGGTTGCAGAAAGAAGGTCGAGTGGAGCTCTACAACATACCTGGTGGGGTCTGGGGAGCTCTACAGTGTATGCAAATCTTACCTCTACTACAAAGGTAATGTAGAGAGGCTGGTGAGATAGAGAGACTATTTTAGATAGCTGAAAATCAGCTCCATAATAACAATAACATACCCAGTGGGGTCTAGGGAGCTCTTGTCAAGACCCGAACTAGGGCTTGGCCGTGATGAACATCCCAAACCATGAAGGGTCAGAATGCCTTTTTCTATCTGGTAATCAAGCACAACATTCATATAATAAAAGAAGATATGGAAACATAATCTTCTACGAAAACATGGTCAATTATGAATTCAACATAAGTATGGAAACTGCAAATCAACTACGTCTAAATAACATCTGACTCAGTCTTCGAAATCTTTACTACATAAAAATCTAAAAACTATCTGAAACTGGGACAAGGCCCCAGTAGACCAAAATTGAAATAAGTGACATAATCTAAAAAGACAGGCCTTCTGGAATAGAGAAGGCTCACCACTGCACAATCTGATCAGCTTTCTGAATTATCTACTGCTTATCTGGACCCCTAGATTGAGTCTAAGAACTTGAGAGGTAGGGGGAGGGGGGTCACAACAGATGTACTGGTACGCAAAGCGTATCTGTTGTTTTGTTCCATTTCGAGTTATTATTGATATTCTATTCATTTTTTTTCTTTGCATAGTAACTGTGGGCTTCTGTTTAATCTGCATTTTCAAAGAGCTTATTGGCCTATCATTGGTTTATGAGGCTTATAAGGGTCGTTCTATCTCACCGTGGAGACTTGTTGAGAATTTGAGTTGTAGCCTTACTCGTGTCATTTATTTATTTCCTTCCGAAGTTTACTTTTAACTTTACATGTTGCTACTACAAGCATCGAAACAACATTCTCATCAATGATGATTGATGAATGGTTATGTAGTTTGTGGTCCTTAAAGTTGTGAAAATATCAGATTTTACGTCTGGTTTCCATATGAGCAAGAAGATGCTCACGAATTCTTGCAATGCTTTCTCAATAGGCTTGAAAGTCGATGTAGTGACATTGTCCAACAAGTTTTTTGCGTCCGTCTTGTCAGCAAGGTAAGCAAACAAGAATACTATTTTATTATCCGTATGTATCTTCTATATATGAAGTTTGTAAACTTAATCTGTCTTTCTCAAATTGCAGCTACTCCAACACTTACGAGCCTCTCATATAGACATGAGTCTGGAGACCAAGGATGTCGACAACTTACATTTAGCGTTAGAGTCATTCACAAGAGCTGAGAAACATGATGATCCAGAGATCAAGATTTCTTGTAAATATGTAAGATGCAAGTCTCAATTGAGAAGCAGTTGATGCTATAAAATGTCCCTTCCATTGCTATCTTCCATTTAAAGAGGTTCTGATGGTTCTGTTGTGCAAAATGTTGACAAGCATGTTTCATTTCCACTGGAGTTGGACTTGCTTCTTTACACCGATAACAACCAAACCAATAATGTGAGTATATGTTAGCACATTTACTTTTTAAGAACTTTCTTCCCTTCGTTTCATCTTTTGTTAGTAGTAACATGGAGATATTTTTCAATTCTTCCAAGTCTCAACTGGAACAAATAAAGTACGAGCTTTATGCAGTAATACTGCATCCCGGGTCTACATCCAGTTCGGGACACTATTACTGCTTCATTTGTGCTGAACCAAATGAATGGTACTAATTTGATGACTCGATGGTACGTAGAATAGTGCAATAATGTTCTTTGTTATGTGTCACTGATAGTCTATTTGACCAAGCTTCTTGAATGACAACTAACTTGATATTATGTTTGATTGTCATAGATTTCTCGGGTTCACGAAGATCTTGTTTTGGCAGAGGAAGCATATATTATATTTTATGCAAAGAGAGACACTCTGTGGTTTTCAGATTTTGTTGCACTGCAAATGCATAATATGGACACTATCCCCAAACTTTCTTTTTCACTCCCAAATCATCATGCTTCCGATGTAAGTGAATCCAATGCTGCTGCAGTCGACACATCTTCGTCGGCTCTAAGACCAACTGATGCTATTAACTCTTAATATTTTCATGAACTCATCAATCTTATGGATAATGAATTCAAGAAGACTGAGCAAACGTCTACTCCAGGACCGCCTAGTGCTATTAACTCTTCAAAACAAAACAACGTGTCTCAGGACATTGGTGTGATAGAAAAAATGGCACCTTTGTTGCCCAAGTCACCATCTAGATCTCAAAGTACACTAGGTAAACTCATCTTCAATTTCTATTTATTGGTGAGTCGTGTCATTAGCTTACTACTCCTTCCATTCACTTTTACTTGCAAATATATTTTAAGTACTATGTACTTGTTTGAAGAATGTTACACCTACAAACTATTTTGTTTATAACATCGACAGATCAGGTTTCTAGAAAAAATCAAAGGCAGATGGATCCAAAGCAAGAGACGGAACTAATGCAGGCGTGTTCTATTAATTAAGAAAGAGTTTCGGGACCAAGAGGTTAAGAACTCATGGCTGCATTACGTAGATTAGGCAGCAACGGAAGTTCTTTAAATGTGAAAAGGCGAATTTCCATCTTTCTACTCAGTTTCCTTTTCTCATCTAGAGAACTTCCGCGTCTGCCTAATCTGCTTAATGCAGTCTTGAGTTCTTCACCTGTTGGACCCAGAACTCTTTTCTTTATCATAGAACACACCATCATTATTTCCGTCTCTTGTTCTGGATCCATTTGCCATTGATTTTCTCTAGAAACCTGATCTACCGATGTTATAAAAAAAATAGTTGGTAGAGGTGTAATACTCTTCAAACAAGTATGCAGTACTTAAAATATATTTGCAAGTAAAAATGAATGGTATAAGTAGTAAGCTAATGACATGACTAACCAATAAATTGAAATTGAAGATGAGTTTACCTTGTGTACTTTGAGGTCTAGATGGTGTCATTCTTTGAATCACACCAATGTCCTTAAATGCGTTGTTTTCTTTTGAAGATTTAACAACACTAGGCTGTCCTGGAGTAAATGTTTGCGCAGTCTTCTTCAATTCATTATCCACAATCTTCATGAGTTCTTGAAGATTTGATAGCACCAATTTTTCTTGGAGCGGATGAAGATGTGTCGACTGCAACAACATTGGATTCACTGACATTGGAAGCATAATGATTTGGGAGTGAAAAAGAAAGTTTGGGGATAGTTTCCTCAATATGCATTTGCAGTGCAACAAAAATCTGAAAACCATAGAGTGTCTCTCTTTGCATAAAACATAATATATACATCCTCTGACAAAACAAGATCCTCGTGAACCCGAGAACTCTATGACAACCGAACATAATATCAAGTTAGTTGTCGTTCAAGAATCTTGGCCAAATAGACTATCAGTGACATGTAACAAAGACTATGATTGCACTATTCTATGTACATTCGAGTCATCAAATTTGTACCATTCATTTGGTTCAGCACAAATGAAGCAGTATTAGTGTCCCGAACTGGATGTACACCCGGCGTGCACTATAACTGCATAGCGATCGTACTTCGTTTTTTCCTGTTGAGACGAGGGAGAATTGAAAAATAGCTTCATGTTACTGCTAACAAAAGTTTAAACAAAGTGAATAAAGTTGTTAAAAAGTAAATGTACTAACAGATACTCACATTAATGGTTTGGTTGTTATCAGTGTAAGGAAGAAAGTTCAATTCCAGTAGAAATTAAACATGCTTGTCAACCTTGCGAACAACAGAACCGTCATTCTTGAATCCCTTTAAATAAAAGACAGCAACGGAAGGGGCATTGTATTGCATGAGCTACTTCTCAATTGAAACTTGCACCTTACATCTTTCACAAGTATACTTGATCTCTGGATCGTCAAGTTTCTCAACTCTTGTGAATGACTCCAACACTGAATGCAAGCTGTCGGCATCTTTGATCTCCAAACTCACGTATATAAGAGGCTCATAAGTTTTGGAGTAGTGGCCACAGTTCAACAGCAAAGCTGCAATTTGAGTAAGACAGATTAACATTACAAATTTCATATATAGAAGATACATATGGATAATAAGATAGTATTCTTGTATGCATACCTTGCTGAAAAGCCGAACGCCAAAAAATTGTTGGACAATGTCACTGCATCGTCTTTCAAGCCTATTGAGAAAGCATTGTAAGAATTTGTGAGCATCTTTTTTCTGATACTTATGGAAACCAGACGAAAAATCTCATATTTTCACAATGTTAAGGACCACAAAATACAGAACCATTCATCAATCATCATTGATGAGAATGTTGTTTCGATGCTTGTGGTAGCAACATGTAAAATTAAAGTAAAATTCAGAAGGAAATAAACAAATGACATGAGTATAAGAAAAATATTCTCTTGCTTATAAATACTCTGTGTGATCATTCCCATTGAGTGAGTTAGAAGAAAATAAAAATGTTTGATGTACCGCTACATTCTGATTGTGAAACCATTTTATCATGGGAGGAAAATTCCACAAACTCGGGTACTTAAGGGGAATTATTTCCTTAAGAACACTCCATGAATTTCGAGGACTTGTTCTTTGATTCTTTGAAAGATCATTTTGATCTTGTGTTAAAGGTGTTAGACAACTTCATCAGTGTTCTCGATTTACTATTGAACTTGTGTTGAAGTAGTGTTGTGAAAATACAGATTTTGTGTACTCGAAAAGCCACAATCTTAAGAAAATAATTTTGGAAATTTTTTTTTTCTTTTTGCTTGTTTGGTGAAATTTTCTTTCAATAAAGTTTTTTTTCGGAATCTATATTCTTGGTTTTTGGAGACTAAATCCTTTAGCTTTCTACTCCGTTTTAACTTAACTAGTGGTTTGAAGACATAAAATCTTCATCACAAGTTAAAGATCACTCGGTTGATGATTGAAAGTCATAAAAACTTCATCGTTAAACTAGAAACAAGAGGTGTTTAAAGTTACTGGAACTTTAATGATAGTATTTTGATATACTAAAGTTACTGTCTTGTTGTAACAGGAAAATGACTATGGATAGTCAAGTGCATAATGCTGCAATGACTATGGCAGCAACTAGTGTTGCCACAATGAGTCGTACAAATGCTCTGCCAGCAATGGCACCAACGGAGAAATCCGGAAAGTTTACGGGTATTGACTTCAAAAGGTGACAGCGGAAAATATTTTTCTACCTTATAATTCTTTGTCTTCAAAGGTTCACATTTGAGAAAGCTCTAGAGGTGCCCGAGGGAACATCTGAACAAGATCAATTTGTGATTGTGGGGGCTTGGAAACACTCTGATTTCTTTTGCAAGAATTACATCTTGAGTGGTCTCCAAGATGATCTGAACAATGTGTATAGTGTAACAAAGACAACAAAAGAGTTGTGGGGAGCGCTGGAACAAAAGTACAAGACAAAGGATGCAGGAACTAAAAAGTTCTTCATTGTAGGATTTCTGTAATATAAAATGATAGACAACAAGTCGGTTGTCTCCCAAGGGTAGAAACTGCAAGTGATCGATCATCCATGATCTCCTTGCGGAAGGTATGATTTTGAAAAATACATTTGTTGAATAGTTTAAAAATGTTAGTATTCACATAAAATTTCTTGTAGGTTGGATCATGAATGAAGCGTTTCAAGTAGCAGCAATAATAGAGAAGCTACAACCCATGTGGAAAGACTTAAAGAACTATTTGAAACACACACGTAAGGAGATGTCTGTCGGAGATCTAATCGTTAGGTTACGCATTGAAGAATACAATAAGGTTGCAGAAAGAAATTTGAGTTGAAATTCTACAATGAATGGAGAAAATATTGTAGAAGACAACCACAACTCCAAAAAGCGCAAGAAATCTGGACAGAAAAGCAATCAACCCAAGAAGAAATTCTAGGGAAAGTTTTTTAACAGTAGTAAGATCGGCCACAAGTCTACGGATTTTTGTGCCCCAAAGAAAAGCAAGAAAAAGGTCCAAGATGCAAGAAAAAGGTCCAAGCAAATATAACTGAGTCCAAGAAAGAAGTGGACGATCTGTGCACTATGCTGTCCTAATGCAACTTGGTGGCAAATCTTCACGAATGGTGGATGGATTCCGGTGCCACCCGCCATGTTTGTGCTAATAAAAAGTTATTTGCTGATTTTTCTCCATCTCAAGGGGAAGGAAAGATCTTTATGGCTAACTCTACTACTGCAAGAGTAGAAGAAACAAAAAAAGTATGCTTGAAAATGACTTCAGGCAAAGTGTTGCCACTCAACAATGTCCTGTATGTACTAGAGTTAAGAAAGAACTTGATTTCTATATCACTTCTAGAAAAAAATGGATTCAAATGTGTATTTGTTTTTGGAAAAATTGTACTTTGTAAAGGATACGTGTATGTAGGAAAAGGCTACCTCAATGAGGGCCTATTCAAAATGAATGTAATGAATGTTGAAATGGATAAAAGTTCAGTTTCTTCTTACTTAACTGTAAGTGCAATGAATTAAAATGTCAAACATGTGTGGAATCAAAGTATGCTAAGTATCCGTATAAATCTATTAAAAGGAATTCCAATCCCTTATACTTAATCCACACTGATATGTATGATATGAAGTCATCACCATCCTGTGGTGGAAAAAAGTATTTTATAACTTTTATTAATGATTGCATTGGATATTGTTATGTATATTTGCTAAATAGTAAGGTTGAAGCAATAGATGCATTTAGGCAACATAAAACTAAAGTGGAAAATCAATTAGAGAAAAAGATCAAAATGGTAAAAAGTGATAGGGGCGGAGAATATGAATCTCCCTTCACGCAAATACGTGTAGAGAATGGAATTGGTCATCATACTCCAACCCCGTATTCACCTCAATCTAATGAAATTGCGGAAAGAAAAAACCGAACCTTGAAGGAAATGATGAATGCCTTATTAATAAGTTCAGGTTTACCACAAAACTTGTGGGAGGAAGCTATCCTTACGGCTAACCGAATACTCAATAAAAATTCCCCATAGTAAGACATAATCAATTCCATAAAGTGAGAATGTACATAATAATGAAAATCCATAACGTAGTACACGTCAAAGAACATCACATTTGGATCAAATTTTGTAACATTTTTCTTAGAAAATGAGCCTCAAACTTTTAAAGAAGCAATGTCGTCGTCAGACTCATCCTTTTGAAAAGAGGCAGTCAATAGTGAGATTTGTTCAATCTTAAGCAATCATACATGGGATTTGGTTGATCTTCCTCCGAGAAATAAACCTATAGGTTCTAAATGGATTTTCAAAAGAAAAATGAAAGTGGATGGTACTATTAACAAATACAAAACATGACTTATAGTAAAAGGCATCAAATAGAAAGAATGTCTTGATTACTTTGATACATACTCACCAGTAACAAGGATAATGTTGATTCGAATGTTCATTGCCTTGGCGGCGGTATATAGTCTTGAAATCCATCAAATGGATGTAAAAACATCATTCCTGAATGGAGAATTGGAGGAAGAAATCTATATGGAACAACCTGAGGGTTTTGTGTAAACTTGTAAAGTCACTGTATGAACTAAAGCAAGCGCCTAAACAATGGCATGTGATGTTTGACCAAACCATGTAGGCAAACAGATTCAATATAAATAAATGTGATAAGTGCGTCTACATTAAAGACACTCCAAATCATCAAGTCATTGTTTGTTTATATGTAGATGATATATTGATCATCAGTAGAGACATTTATGACATAAAGAACATAAAGTGAATGCTCGAAAGCAAGTTCGATAAGAAAGATCTTGGAGTTACAGATGTGATCTTAGAAATAAGAATCTATAGAACTCCATAAGGATTGGCATTGTCACAGTCTCATTATATCAAAAAAGTACTTGACAAATTCACGTATTTAGAGTTTAGTATTGCCAAAACTCCATTGGATGTGAGCTTTTCCCTTCAAAAGAATGAAGGAGAAAGTGACTCACAATTGGAGTACGTAAGTGTATTGGGATATTTAAAATTGTACACGACCAGACATACCATGCGCTATTAGTAAGTTGAGTTGGTACACAAGTAATCCCAACAAAACTCATTGGATGGGAATGAAAAGAGTTTTGGGGTATCTTAAATACACCTAAGACTATACTTTACATTATAATAAATATCTTGCGGTACTTGAAGTATAGAGCATACAACTAGAAGTTAACACATGCACAAATTTTACGGGGTGTAACATTATCCCCACCTTGGGATCATTCATCCCCAAATGATGGCATGGAACACTGAAAAGAATGATTTCAAGCATACTAAGGCATGTCATTTCATCATTCACCGGATCAAATAAGTTTGGGTATCTAGATCGCATGTCATCTTCTGATTCCCAAGTAGCTTCTTCAATTTTCTGGTTTCTCCACAACACTTTAAATGAGGCTATCTCTTTGCTTCTCAATTTTCTAACTTGGGATCCAAGATTGCCATGGGCTCTTCTTCATAGGATAATGAGTGTGTCACTTTGATTTCTTCAATAGGAAAGACCAATGAATGGTCTCTATTACATTTCTTCAACATGGATATGTGAAATACTGGATGAAAAGAATTCAAACTTGTAAGCAACTCTAAATCATACGCAACTCAACCTATACTTCTCAAAATATGGTATGGTCCTACGTAACAAGGACTCAGTTTATATTTCTTCCCGAAATACATGACTCCCTTCATGGGAGAAACTTTGAGAAACACCCAATCACCAACCTCAAACTTTAAATCTCTTCTCCTAACATCGACGTAGTACTTCTGACGACTCTGAGATGTCTTGAGTTGTTCTCTAATGATTTTCACATCCTACATCGCTTGATGAACCAGATCAGGCACAAATAACCATGTCTCACCAACTTCATACCACCTTATAGGCGACCTATATCTTCTTTCATACAATGCTTCAAAAGGAGCCATCTTAATACTGACATGGTAGCTATTATTAGATGCAAACTCTATTAGTGGCAAGTGATCCACCCAACTACCCTTGAAATCAATTACACAGGCTCTCAACATATCCTCAAGGGTCTGAATGGTGCACTCAGCTTGCCCATCCATCTGAGGGTGAAACGAAGTACTTAGGTTCACTTGGGTACCTAAGCCCCTCTAAAAAGACCTCCAAAATTGTGAATAAAATTTCATACCTTAGTCAAATATGATGGATACCGGTGCCCCATGTAAGCAAACTGTCTCCTCAATGTAAATCTTGACATAATTATCTCCCGAATAGTTTGTTCTAATAGGCAGAAAATGGGTTGACTTAGTCAGTCGATCAACAATCACCCAAATGGAATCATACTGGTTTTTTGACCACGGAAGTCCCGTAAAAAAGTCCATATTAATCATTTCCCACATTCAGAAAGGCAAAGCTATCTCTTGGGAAGTACCACCGGGCCTCATATGTTCTACTTTAACTTGTTGACAATTCAAACACTTGGCAACATAGTTAGCCATATCATGCTTCATATTTTTCCACCAATAAATAGATTTTAGATCATGATACATCTTGGTAGAGCCTGGGTGAACAATATACCTCGAAGTGTGAGATTCATCAAGGATTCTCTTCTGCAGACCATCTATATCTGGCATACACAATCTACCCTGATATCTCAAAATACCATCACCACTAATTTTGAAGGACATCACCTTCTATTGACCCACATTTTTGTTTATCTGCATCAAGATGGGATCTTCGATCTGTTTCTTTTTAACTTCATCACCAAGGGATGATTTAGCTATCTCATGAACAACCACCCCTCCATCTTCGAAATCTAACAGTAGCACTCTAAGATTTGCAAGTCGGTGAATATCCTTCACCGTTTCTCTTTTCCCTTCTTCAACATGAGAAAGGCTACCCATAGACAACCTGCTAAGGGCATCAGCTACCACATTCCCCTTTCCCGGATGATAGTGTAGGCTCATGTCATAATTTTTTAGCAATTCCATCCAACGCCTTTGCATGAGGTTTAATTCTTTCTACAAGAAAATATACTGTAAACTCTTATGGTCAGTGAAAATATCAACTTGCACCCCATAAAGATAATGCCTCCAGATTCTAAGTGCAAACACCACAACTGCTAATTCCAAGTCATGAGTAGGTTAATTGCGCTCATGAGGTTTAATTCTTTCTACGAGAAAACATACTGTAAACTCTTATGGTCAGTGAAAATATCAACATGCACCCCATAAAGATAATGCCTCCAGATTCTAAGTGCAAACACCACAACTGCTAATTCCAAGTCATGAGTAGGGTAATTGCGTTCATGAACTTTCAACTATCTAGATGCATAAGCCACCACCTTACCATGCTGCATAAGTACATACCCAAGTCAAACACGGGATGCATCACAATACACAACAAACCCCTCTGTACCATCCAGATGAGTCAGAACAATTGCCGTAGTCAATTTGTCTTTCAACTTCTCAAAACTATTCTCACAGGAGTTAGACCACACAAACTTCACCTTTTTGTGTGTCAACTTAGTTAGCGGAGTAGATATGGATGAAAAACTCTCTACACACCTCCTGTAGTACCCAACCAAACCCTAGAAGCTCTGAATATCGGTTGGAGCCATGGGACTAGTCCATTTTCTCACTGCCTCAACCTTTTTGGGGATCCACCTTAATCCCATCACTAGAAACAGTATGCCTCAAGAAAGCAATAGAACTTAGCCAGAATTCACATTTAGAGAATTTTGCATACAACTTATGATCTCTCTGAGTCTGAAGGACAATTCGAAGGTGATTGGCATGGTCCTCCTTACTCTTAGAATAAACTAAGATGTCACCAATGAAATCTATGATGAACAGGTCTAAAAACTAACAGAAGACCCTATTCATTAGATCCATGAAAGCTGCAGGGGCATTAGTCAACCCGAAGGACATGACTAAGAATTCATGATGACCTTATCTGGTTCAGAAAGCTGGTTTGGGAATATCTGACTCTCTAACCTTCAACTGATGGTAACCCGAATTAAGGTCTATCTTTGAAAAACACCTAGCACCCTGAAGTTGGTCAAAAAGATTATCAATCCTAGGAAGAGTATATTTATTTTTAATCATGACCTTATTCATCTGGCGGTAATCTATGCACATATGAAGCGAACCATCTTTCTTTCGTACGAAAAGTACATGTACACCCCAGGGAGAAACACTAGGACGAATAAAGCCATTATCTAGAAGATCTGCTAGTTGTTTCAACTCTTTCAGTTCTGAAGAAGCCATTCTATATGGCAGAATAGTAATGGGATGGGTGTCTAGCAATAAATTAATGCCAAAATATATCTCCCTATCTGGTGAAATTCCTGGGAGATCATCTGGAAAGACTTCTGGAAACTCATTTACCACCGGGATAGACAGAAAAAAAGGACTTTCAGTATTAGAATCTTTAACCCAAATAAGATGGTACAAACAACCTTTTGAGATAAGTTTACTGGTTCTAAGATAAGACATAAAGTTCTCTATAGGTGTTGAAGAATGCTCCTCCTATTCTAAGACTGGTTCATTCGAAAAAAAAGTGACTCTTCGGGTCCTACAATTCAGTGTGGCATAACATGAATAGAGCCAGTCCATTCCTAAGATAGCATCAAAGTCAACCATTTCATGCTCCTCGAGGTCAGCCACAGTGTCTTAACTAAAAATAGATAAAACACAATCCCTATACACCCTTCTAGCTACAACAAAATCTCCCATCGGAGTGGAAACTGAGAAAGGTTCAGCAATCAAATTGAGCTCAAACCCAAAACCAACAGCCACATAAGGGGTCGTTAAGTAATACATAAACATCACGATAAAATATTTGCAACATACCAGTAACTACATCTGGTGAGGCCTCTGCCTCCTGGCGGCTGGTCAAGGCGTACAATCGGTTGTAGCCATCTGTGGTGACTGAAGTGGTGCCCTTTTGAGGCGGTGGTGGTGCAAAAGAATTCTTCTATGACTTGGCTCCTCCAACACTACCCCTAGCTACTGAATAATGTCTCTGGATATGGCCTGGCTTGCCGCACGTATAACACACCATAGCACCAAACTGACATCTCCCGGATGATTCTTCCCGCACCTCCCACAACACGGGTATGATCGAGAGTTCTGAGCTACACTTTCCTACAATTGTTCACCCTGCATCCTCGGTCCCTGACTAGATTGAAAATTCTGGATGCGCTGCTCAGTGGTGGGTCTGGACACCAGAGCACTACCTACAGACTGTGAATTACCCTAATTCTTTCTCTTTTGTCATTTGTTACTCCAACTACTGCTCTGCTGCTAACTATAGCTCTAGTTTTCTATTTTGGCTCTTTTTGTCTGCCTGTCCTTCTCCCTAGATTCAGCGATCTTTTTTTTCTTCTCCTTAACCTGTTGCATGTGAACTGATAGTCTGGCGAAGTCCACGTCCCTGTTCAACATTTCTCCCTGACATTCAAGTACCAAGTTATAGGAAAGGCCAGATGCAAACTTCCTCATTCGGACCTCATATTACCAGTCATCTTAGGAGCATAATGGTCCAGTTGGTTGAACTTCAGAGTGTACTCCTGGACACTCATATTTCCTTATTTCAGGTTCATGAATTCTTCATCTTTGGCTTCCATCAGCTCTAGAGGGAAGAACCGATCAAGGAAGGCCTCCACAAACTCTCCCCAAGCTGTGGGCTCAGCACTCTCACCCTTCATATCTTTCTACTCATTATACCATTGGTTCGCTACATCCTTAAGCTGGTATGCTTCTAATTCAACCCCTTCCACCTGGTCAATATGAATTACCCTAAAAATCTACTCCATTTCGTCCACAAACTCCTGTGGATCCTCTTTTACCTTAGTGCCTAAAAATTTGGGTGAGTTCATTCTCATGAACTTACCCACCCGAGTAGCCTCTGATGTAACAGATGCAGACCCAGTATCTTATAACCTCTGAGTTTGTGCGGCTACCAGTTGTGCAAGTATGTGAATGAACTATCTGAATTCTATGTTATATGTCCCTTTGAGAAGACTGGGGACAATCAACATTTATTCCTGAAGCTCGAGGAGGACTGGTCGAGACTGGAGGTACTCCCGGAGTAGGAATAGGTTCTGGGATGTACGCTCTGTTATGGGTCCGCATCCTATGGGTGGGGCAGACTTCATCATCCTGAGTATTCTGATTGTTGTAGCGACGAGGAGGCATGGCTACTTTTTCTGAATACACAAGCTAAATCACAAAGAAGGGAAACATTCCTAAATGCCTAGTAAACTCCTACTTACAAGTGTGGCGCGCTACACACCAATAAATAAGACTCTACTCAACACAATTTTGCAGACACCTTGGGACCATAAACCATGCTCTGATACCAAGTTTGTCATGACCCAAACCGAGTCCCTGGCCATGATGAGCATCCTGAACCATGAAGGCCGGATGCCCCTCTCTATCTGGTAGTTATGCACAATGTTCATATAATAAAAGAAGATACGGAACAAAACATAATACGGAATCATGGTCTATTCTGAATTCATAATAATAATGAAACTGTAATTCAACAATATCTAAATAACATCTGACTCAGTCAGCGAACTCTCTACTGTATCTCAAAACAATACTATCTGAAAATCTTGGACAAGGCCCCTAGTAGACTGAAAACCATAGAAAGGATAAATAGTTGTAAGACATTAGGCCTTCTACAATATATAAGGCTCACCACTGAACTCTGTTGTGCTGTCCGAAATATCTACTGCTTATCAGGACCCCTAGATTGAGCCTCAAAACTTGAGAGGTAGGGGAGAGGGGTCAATATAGATGTACTGGTACGCAGATAAAATCCATAATAATTGTTGATATTCAACATATATGAGAGCAATTTAAAACAGTTCATAAACAAATCATATAGTAAGAAATTACATGGGCATTTTAAAAGACTCTATGAAATCATTTAAACTCTGAGACACTCTTTATGTTACTTATGTGCTAGGTGGTATGCCCGATAAAAATGTAAATCCATGTGCTATATGGAATCTGCCATTAACTCGGCAGCCAAGTCCCCAACCCAAGTGTGTTGCATGGGTCAAAGTCTTTGTCTCTACTACGCCACATGGCCATCGTCAGCGTACAATAATAATCTACCCGTATCAGCAAATATTGTTTCAGGCTAAGAGTTACTTGAACAAAGCCTTCTTCGGGTAACCACCTAATTCTCTTTATGCCCATTTTTAATTCATTAAACATGCATTCTCTGAAAGTTTTAATGCTTTTATGGCATTCACAGAAATGGTATCGTCATACCATTGACTTGTAAGTCACATTCTCTGATCCATTAATAGAAATTATATCTCTATTCTCAAAACATGGAATTCAGGACCACCATATCAACAATTCTTTTGAAGAAACTCACTCTTTAAAACTGATGTAAAACCATGCAAGCAATTCTTTTTATCAACGATTTCAATAAGCAAAGGTGGTCAAATTAAAAGTCTCAATTTCATGCAATTCTTTCTCTTTAACACAAAACATAATTATATCAAGAAACACCCTCTCATCATCTCCAAATCATGTTCAAAATACTATGACATTGAGAAAACTTCTTTCAATCATAAAACATTCGTTTCAACACTTTTCCAACAAAACCATAAACTTTAATTCAATACAAGAGAGGGAGTTCATAATTTTTTCTCTCAAACAATCTTCAATCTCAATTTTCATACATATACATACATGTGTAAATCAATTTAGGGGAAAGGACCACAAGGTCAAAGAAACAATAACATTAAAACATTCGGAATACGTAATTTAAAATATAGATTCCAAAACCCCTTTAGAATTCATACTTATTAATATTAAAAATCATGTTCTAATGTTTTCAAGCCCATGTAGTCTTTAGGATAAACCCCACGTACCTCAATTTATGAATTTGATGGATGCTTCTTGAATCTTACGGATTGGGGATTCCAAATCTCCAATTATTTTCTAAAACCCATGGTAGAATCTCGAGTTATTTGAAATTCTAGTCCTGAACCCTAGAGAGTGTTCCTATGGATTTTTGAAGAAAATATCAGTAACATGGTGTTTTCGGATTGTAATCCCATGTTTAAACTGATAAGGGGGTGGAAAATACACAATATACCCTTAAGGAGACGGGTTAAAAGATGAAATTTCCAGGCGCGTGAAGCAGAGCAAGCGTCGTATGCTCTAGTCCGCCAGACTGGATAATGCGTCGCATACTGCATCGCATGGTGCTAGGTGTGGAATGAACCATGCAACGCATGCTAATTGCATGATGCTACTATTTTGGGAATCCAAACGTGCCCTAAACGAGGTCCAAAAATCCCGAAACTCTCCTAATATGTTCTATCGACTTGCCCAATCATGAATCATCAAAGAAATCAATAAACGAAGGTCGAAAAGATTGCGAAAAAATTTATCAAAGATTTGGGAGCTCAAAATGAGACTAAGTCCCTTGACACCTAGAAAAATTTCTATTCTTTTTAACTCTTTGAGCATACTACTAGAAGCTAGCACATGCACAAATTTTACGGGGTGTTACATGTCTAGTGCTAAGCATGGTTTTACAACCCACCTTATATACAATTCTTCCTTGGAAACTATAAAATATAACATCAAGAAAATCTATCCCACTAGAACTTCTGAGCATCAATAATCGATAAAAAATCATATGGCCTATCTTATCATAATCCACTAACACATCCTTTCTCATGACCCAAAGCAAGGCCCTGATCATAATAAGCATTCCAAACCATGAAGGCCTGGACGCCCTTCTCTATCTGGTAGTCATGCACAATATTCATATAATAAAAGAAGATGTGGAAATATAATTTAATACAGGATCATGGTCATACTCTGAATTCATTTCAACAATGAAGAATAAAATTCAACAGCAACTAGACAACTTTTGAACCAACCTGCGAAATCTCTATTGCATTTTAAAATGACACTTGTTTGAATCTGGGACGAGGCCCCCAGTGGACCCAAAAAAATATAAATAACATGGTCTGAATAAACAACCCTTCTAGAATAAGGAAGACTCACCACTGCATAGTTCTCTTCTCTCTGAAAACTCTACTGCTTAACCGGACCTCTAGATTGAGCCTCAAACCCTAAAAGGTAGGGGTCAATACAATTATACTGGTACACAGAGCAAATTCAAAATAATAATTTTTTTATTCAACATAAATGAGAGTAATTTAAAACAGGTCACAAATATATCATATGGTAAGAATCACATGGGCATAATTAAAAGAATCTATAAAATCATCTGAACTCTGTGACATTCTTTGTTTTACTTCTGTGCTAGGTGGTATACCCTACAATTCTGAAATTTCATGGGCTATATGGAATCTTCCCTTAACTCATCAGCCAAGCCCCCAACCCAAGTTTGTTGCAAGGGTCGGAGTCTCTAAATCTCTACTACGCCACAGGGTTGTCGCCCGCGTACAATAATAATATACCCGTATGGACAAAACACGGGTTTAGACTAAGAGTTACTTGAACTCAAGCCTTCTTCGGGCAACCACTTAACCCTCTTTAAGCCCATTTTTAGCTCTTTAAACATGAATTTTCTGAAATCAAACTCTGTAAAATCTAACTCTGTTATGGCATACATACATATGGTATCGTCATACCATTTGACTTGCAAGTCACATCTCTGAGCCATTATTAGCATATAATAATCTCTATTTTCATAACATAAGTTTGGGACCACCATCTCAACAATTCAATTCAAAGAACTCTTTCTTAAAACTCATGAAAACACCTGCAAGAAAACTCTTTTATTCAAAATTTCAAATACCCAAGGTGGTCATGTCTAAGCTCTCAATCACATGAAATTCTTTCTCTTTAACACAAAAACATAACTATATCAAGAAACTCACTCTCATCATTCTCTTAATCATGTTCAAATACTGTGTTATTGAGAAAACTACTTTCAAATTATAAAACATGCATTTCAACTCTTTCGCGACAAGATCATAAACTTTAATTCATCACAAGGGAGAGATTTCATAATTTGTATCTCAAGCAATCTTCAATCTTAATTTTTCATACATATACATATACATATAAATCAATTGAAGAGGGAAAAGGCCTAAAGGCCAAAACAACAACATCACTAAACATTCATGATGCATAATAAAAATCATGCATTCCAAAACCCCTTTATAAATTCATGCTTGATAAACTTTAAATCATATTTGAGTGTTTCAACAAGCCCATGTAGTTTTATGATAAACCCCACATAACTTAGATTATTTAGTTTTGAAAGATGGAACCCAGATCTTGATCCGTTTCTTGGAATTCTTGATCTTGAGGGAAATTAGATTGATCTTGTTCTTGAGAGAAAAATTGAGTAAAGAAGCAATTTCTGCTTCTAGGGGCGGAAAGAGCATGTTATAGATAGATTAGGGTATGGAAAAATGACTAAAATGCCCCTAAGGAAACAAAAAGAGGCGCAGCAGTCCCTCAGTTGACAGACTGACATGCTGAAGTAAATTGGGCATAACTTTTTATTCCGATGTTAGATTTGGACGAAATTAGTTGAGTTGGAAAGAAGACTCAAATACCTTTCATTTGATATACAGCATACCACCCAGTTCATTATATAACAGAAGTTATGGTTGATGAAAGTTGACCCAAGTTGAAGTGTCCATTAAAACTTAATCGATAGAATTGTTTTCAACTCGTCATAGAGTTAGGGGATTCTTGTGACCAAAATTCATATTCAAAGGTTTTACCATACTATAGGAGTGATAAACACACATATATTAACAAGGAATAATTTAGTTTGGGTCTATACGCATTGGAACGATGGTCTAAATTCTAGCCCAAAAGTACGGGGTGTTACAATATCCCCCACTTGGGATCATTCGTCCCCGAATGATGGGTATAATAAAGAACATATATACGTATTGAACATTAATACATGTGTAGAATAAAGAACATAACATCGCATTGAACATTTTTCCTCAATAAATATACGAAGGAAGTCAAAAGATTCATGATAACCCCTAGGGATACGTGTAAGCACGAAACATAAGATAACAAAACTTGATGTCGACACATCTTGGTGTATGTCTTGTAGCACATGATCAAAACATTGTAATAAATGAATTTTTATAAGAATCCTCGGCCTGATTAAGATTGGCACAACACATGAGATGAGATTCTCGCGGGACATAGGAATTGAAACATTCTCCATCTTACAAGATACAACGAAAAGACTTAAACATTAGATACACTACTCGTCTACACCACAAAAAATAATTTACATGCTTCATCATTTCCAACTTACAATTCTCCCAACACACATCTAACCATGTGAGTTTGAGGCCCACAGTATAATACTCTTATGTTGAAGCCTAACTCGGAGAAAAGAGGTGCTAGCTTAAACTATTGGACTCCATATTCTACATCCCCTTAAGAAGGTTTACTTCACCTTATCACTAATATCAAACACACTCAAGTTTTAAATCAAGGAGTAATAACCATACAACACATTGGTTTAGTTTTTCAACAATCACAACATTCAAGCCTAATCATTGCAACACCACTACATGGATCTCCCCACTAAGACAAAAAAATTTTGTTCACTTTCGTAAATATTTTCACCACCCTTCTCCTTCTTAGCTATTCCACACAACAATAGTTCATTCTCCTTATTTTCCCTTTCACCTATAACCTCAAGAATCACATTAATTTTTTTCACCTTCAAATATAACAAATCGTTTTAGCTCATCAATGTGTACACACTGCTCCAGTATTGTTCCATTTCTTTCACCATGATCTTTCAAACAGTTCCTGTATTCCTGCTAGTGTAGCATCTTCATCTTCATCATCATCATTGAAATCAAAGATGCTATCACCGTTATCCTCTTCTTCTATCCCGACCCTGAACCTGCAGTCTACACATAATAATCCTAAAACAATTTCTCCTTCAAGATTGACATCACAAAAAAATCTGCATTGTCATGGAACACTTAGTATTCAGGGTGAGAAAGGTAGTAATGATGAACCGCCAACTGATATTAAGGAACAAAGCCTTCCATGACACTTTCTTCAAATTGATAATCATGACTAATTGGAGTATGTTGCATTGCAAGCACTCTTGCTTCACTAGTTGATGTTGAAGACTGGTATGGTTCTAGCTTGTCATATGTAAGCGTAACTCCAAATTCTTTCATCTTAAAAGTTTTACTGTAACAAGGCAATGAAACATTAACCTGATCACCAGTTTGTGAGTACTTGTCAAACTTCTAGTGGCATAAAAATGTCAACTCGTTGTTCTCTCCTGGAATGCCAATGAATGATGGGGCATAAATCCAATCCTGTCACGACCCAACCAGAGGTACTTGCCGCGATGGGCATCCCGAACCATCAAGGCATGAGACACCCCTATAACTCCCAAACCCACTAGTGATATTGTCTGCTCTGGGCCTAGGCCTGCACGGCTTTAAAATACGTCACTAGGGAGTAAGGCTTTCTTACTTATATTCCCAACATCCCTCCTATTTTTTGCCGGTGTGGGACTCCTTCCTAAGTTGGGGTGTTACATACACCCCTCCTTATGGACTCAACGTCCTCTCTGAGGTTTTCCCTACTGAATGGGATTTGCCTATACTCAGGACTAAGGTTTGCCCTGTCTTATCGGGATTTGCCTACACTCAGTTTAAACTCTGGCCCACATCGATAGGGACGACATAGGAGCAACTTTGATACCAATTGTATGCGTAACCCCAAATTTACAGTCACCAAAAAAAATGAAATATACGAGGACTGGAATGTTCATAGAGGATGAAACTAAGCAGTCCTGTTATCCTGACATTAGGAAGTGAATCCACATTAAATGTGAACAACCTCTGTTCACTTTTCTTACAGAACCAGCTTGGAACCTCATTTCCGCTACTTACATTAATAGATGAATAGGAGCCAAACATATCTCCCGTAAGAAATCTCTTCTTTTGCTGCTGATTTCATATTAGGACCATCCATAATTTTCTTGTTATAGAACTCGCTATTAGGGAACAAACTTATTTTCAAGTGCAATTCAATATTGAACATTAAAAAGGTGCTTCTTGTGTCCTAGAATTACTAGCCTATCTAATAAGATCCTCCCAAACTCAGCCTTCTTGCAGATCTTTCTCTGAACCATAGCAGGAAATTGTTTCTCATCTCCGATGAGTATAGCATGGCGGAGACCAAGGAGTTGTAATGGAATAGTGGATTCACATTCTTTCAGCTGAGCAGCTTCATCAATCAACACCATCTCTAGTGGTGTCATTCCTTCTGTGTGCAGCATTATCAAGATAGAAGATGCGGAACAAAACATAATACAGAATCATGGTCAATTCTGAATTCACAATAATAATGAAACTGTAATTCAGGTACATCTAAATAACATCTGACTCAGTCTGCGAAATATCTACTGTATCTCAAAATAATACTGTCTGAAAATCTGGGACAAGGACCCCAATAGACCAAAACCAAAAAGATGATAAATAAATGTAAGAAATTAGGCCTTCTAGAATATAGAAGGCTCACCACTAAACTCTACTCTGCTTTCCAAAATATCTACTGCTTATTAGGACTCCTAGACTAAGCCTCAGAACCTAAGATGTAGGGGAAGGGGGCCAATACAAATGTTCTGGTACACAGAGAAAATCCAAAATAATCATTTATATTCAACATATATGAAAGAAATTTAAAACAGTTCATGAACATATCATATAGTAAGAAATCACATGGGCATTTTAAAAGACTCTGTGAAATCATCTGAACTTTGTGACACTTTTTGTGTTACTTCTGCACTAGGTGGTATGCCCTACAATCTATAATCCCATGGGCTATATGGGATTTTCTATTAACTCGGCAGCTAAGCCCCCAACCCAAGTATGCCGCAAGGGTCGGAGTCTCTGTCTCTACTATGCCACACGACCGTCGCCAGCGTACAATAATAATCTACCCATATCGGCAAATACGATTTCAGGCTAAGAGTTACTTGAACTTAAGCCCTCTTCGGGTAACCACCTAACCCTCTTTAAACCCATTTTTAACTCTTTTAAAATCATGCATTTTTTGAAAACATATTCTGAAATCATACTCTGGAATTCTTACTCTATTATGGCATATATTTATATGGTATCGTCATACCATTGATTTGCAAGTAATATTCTCTGAGCCACTTATAACAATTTATATATCAGTTCTGAAATCATAGAATTCAAGAGCACCATATGAACAATTCTTTCAAGAAAACTCATTCTTTAAAACTCATGTAAAACCATGCAAACAATTCTATTTATCACTGATTCAATAAACAAAGGTGGTCATATCAAAATATCAATCTCTTGAAATTCTTTTTCTTTAACACAAACATAGTTATATCAAGAACCACCCTCTCAATAATTCTAAATCATTTTCAAACACTAAGACATTTAGAAAACTATTTTTCATCATGAAACATGCATGTCAACTCTTTTTCCAACAAAAACATAACTTTAATTCAATACAAGAGAGGGAGTTCATAGTTTATGCTCTAAAAATTCTTCAATTTCAAATTCCATACATATACATATACATGTAAATCAATTTAAGGGGAAAGGCCTAAAGACCAAATCAACAATACAATTAAACATTCGCAATGCATAATAAAGTTATGTATTTCAAAACCCGTTTCTAAAATTCATGCTTGAAAACCTTTAAATTATGTTCTAGTGTTTAAAAGCCCATGTAGTTTTTAGGATAAACCCCACTTACCTCTATTTCAGAAAATAATGGATGATTCTTGAGGCTACAGATTGGGGATTCCAAATCTCTAATTATCTTCTAAAACCCATAGTTGAATCTTGAGTTATTTGGTTTTTTAGTTTGAAACCCTTGTGAATGTTCTTGGAGTAATTTGATGAAGATCAGTGTATTTTTGTGTATTTGGGATTAAATCCCGTGTTTAAGATGGTTAGGGAATTGAAAATACCCAAAATACCCTTAAAAATCTCGGAAAAAACAAAAAAATGGCCTGGGTTGATATCCAAGGTGTCGCCCTAGGTTGAGCACTGCGATAGCTAGGGCGTCGCCTCGCCTATTGCTTTGCTCACTCCCAGGTGAGGTGATCAGCGAGGCGCCGCGGGCTAATCACCCCGGCTTAGTGGTTCGTCAACCCAAACATGCCCTTAAGTTCGTCTAAAAATTCCGAAACTCACCCGAGACGTACTCTTGACTTGACCCATCTCGTATCAACCAAAAAATTAAGAAACGGAGGTTGCAAGGTCGAAAATAAAATCTTCGAAAGTTAAAAATGAGACTAAGTCCCTTTGACACTTAGAAAAATTTTCTAGTCTTGACTCATTATGCATGCTACTAAGAGCTAATACATGTACGACTTTTTACGGGGTGTTACACCTATTAACAAATCCCAGAATAAATTCTCTTAATCCTTTTGAAGGTTCCACAGTATCAAACAATTTACCAATAGTTCATAGCATCTCGAGTAGTCTGATCATTTCCTTAGCTGTTTCGAGCGAAACGACAGAAGTAGGCAGATGCGTGTACATGGTCGTTAGGAAAAATTTTAACTGGTTCTGGATCCATTTGAATAGTTTGTTGACAAACTCATCATATGTCCACACAACATCTTCTACGTTGCTCACCTCCCCTTTGTTCTTGACCCAGTTCACTTTGTCAGCTGCTCTCGAGTTTTTTTTTTGCCTTCTGAGATTTTTTTTTCATTCTTCTTGTTCTCTATTAAAGTTTCAAAGACAATTTTTTTTTCATAACTTACTCTTCTTATTTTTGTCGAGTCCTAGATCATTGCTCGTACTAGATTCTTGATAGTATCATTTCCTTTTTTTTCTTCCGCTTCTTCATCATCCGTATCTTCATTATCATCACTGTCATTGTCCTTCTTTTGTTTTTCTGAGTACCTGAGATATTTCTCTTCGGGATCCTCGAAAAAACATATCATGGATAGTATACTGATTCTCTACCCATTATTCGGAGACAAGAAACTAGCAAAAACATCAACACGGTTGTTAAGAAATACATCAAACAGATCTTCATGATCACCGATCTTCATTCTCTCCCTGTTACAAAATAAGACAATGTCTCCTAACCACAATTGTCGTATTGCAGACGACTTTGTGCATTCTGCATCAGCTTCTTGGTAACTCCCAACACAGCAACGTTCGTGGGCGCACAAGTCAAAGTTCTGCATCTAATCTTTAACAAGACGTAAAGCAAAGAGGCAACTGTTTTCGTCTTTCTAGTTCCTGGAGGACCCCAAATTGGTTTAACCGTATACCGGTGAGCGCATTCTCTCGTAGTAATGTCAGCTGAAGAGTCGAATTGATTCTTGAGCATTCAATGGCGTGACCTTGTACATCTTACAACTGCAGACCTCACTAGCATCAAACAGGTGCTGATTTCATATTGTTATAATTATTTTACTACCTGGATAAAACCTTCTCGCATCCCAAGAACAGCATTTAAATGATCGCTATCATCCACATCATCAAGAACAAGAAGGATTATTCTGCATTGGATGGCCTCTTGAATCTTGATGACTCCGTTGTCAACATTGTATATATTTTCAGCCTTCTTCCCTAGAACATTTGAAAGAAGTTGTCTTTGAAGACATACCAGACCATCATGTCTTTCTGAAGTTTTATTCACATCAGCAAGAAAGCTGCTGCCGTCATATTTGTTGAAGTTAAAATTGTAAGCAGTCTTGGCTAGGGTAGATTTACCTACGCCCCCCCCCCAACCCCCAACCCCTATACCATATATAGCCATATTATCAACACTAGTTAATCCATCCTGCAACCACAGATTTATGTCTGTAACTCGAGAATCTATTCTAACAGGGTGGAGAGCAACACTTAAAAACTGCACGATTTAGGTTTCCTGCAACCACCTTCACAATCTCTTGATAAACCTTGACTCACACCAACCAGATTTTTTTTTTCGTAAGACCATTCCTCCAAATCAGCAATTATTGCTACCACATTAGTCTATCAATATAAAATGGTGAACCATCCGTCAATCAATGATTAAACAACTAAAACTATTTATTTACACATAAGTCACCCTCACGCTGACTTCTAACCTTGTGACTTTGTATAACCAACTTCTTGGCCAATCTCACTACCAAATGGTCATGATGCTTTAAAAAATACTATTACTTGAGTGGAAATACATTTCCAACATTCTGCTACACGTCATTACCTTTATACATGACATCTGCGGTATGAATTTTGAAAGGAGACTGGCTGAAAAGCACGATTTCATCAGAATAAAGGCATACACTCAAATCAATACAACTTTAAGCACTAATGGACTCCTCTCAAGTCCTCATGTTGTATCAAAACTTTATGGATGAATCAATCAAATAGAACCACATCGTCGGGACAGCTATACTCTTAGACTTGTATCACCTCGACAGTGAGGAATGGCCCATGAGATTAGAACAAGGAATGACTTTAGATAACTTTCTTATGGACAACTCTACAGCATGAACTAAAGTATGAAAGAATAAGAAATAACTCCTAAATGTCCAGAAACCTCCTAATTATAAGTATGGTGCACAACACACCCATAAGCAAAACTCTACAAGACAAGATTTCACAGACACCCTGGGACCATGAACCGTGCTCTGATACCAAGTTTGTCATGGCCCGACCTGAGGTCCTGGCCGCGACGGGCATCCTGAACCATCAAGTCCCGACTCACCCGTCTAACTCCTAAACCCACTATTGATATTGTCCGCTCTGGGCCTAGGCCTGCACGGCTTTAAAACACATCACTAGGGAGTAAGGCTTTCTTATTTATATACCTAGCATCCTTCCTGTATTTTTCCGATATGGGACTCCTTCCTAAGTTGGGGTGATACATCCTCCTTATACACATCATTACTATTTACCCTTTTTATATATCTGAATCACTATCATGGCTCTATAAATTTTAACTAAACTCCCTTTTGCAACCTCAAGGGAAGCCTAAATTAGCAACACTCAACCACCAATTGCTTTCATCAATAACCCATACTTTTCTAACACTACAAAACCACACCAAATAACTCTTTTCATACTTCAAGCAATCAAGAATTATCCTTAACTAATAACTCCTTCTCTACCTTCCACTAAACAAACACACAAGGACATACATATCACCTCCATTACTAACTCAATCTTATGCGAAAAGGATTCGGCTATACATATATCCAATAAATTGCCCTTACCACCATTCTTATCACTACACTTCTAAACCCCCACTTCTAACTATAAGAAAGTTCAACTAATTGTGAGTCATAACACTCTAGGTTTAAATATCTCATGAATACAAACTCTATTCAAAAATCTATATTCACACTATCTCTTCTCATGAATACTATTCGTATTGAAAGGCTAATGAGGAATCTGAATATATATCTTACTCTGTCGTAACTGAATGACTCACAAGAATGAGGACATAAACTTTCAAATTAAGGACTCATAGCACACTAGGGAGCTCCTCTCAAGCCACTTTTGTGTGACTTCTGAAACTTCTTGCTTAGCAAATCTGAGAGAACTATCAGGGGAGAAAATTGGGACTCGTTGATCTTATTATCTCAAGAACATTACATAGATAGAGAAGTATAGATTTAACATTATGGATTCTGAGGAGGAATCTTAAATCACATCTAACTTTGGCTTAGAGCACAATTTTTATAAACATGATTGAAATTCTTCAAGATCGGAACTTAAAGCATTTCTGAGATACTTTTGAGACTGTGTAAAATCCTATAACTATTTGTGGTGACTGTCTGAAAAGGCTCTATCTGTAAAGATTCAATCTTGACTATTTTTCTATCTTTAAAATAAAGTAGAGATGGTCTGAATAGAGCAAGGTAAAAATCTATATAAGTTTCTTAGAGGACCTTTCTATAGCACAATCTGAGACTTGAATGAAGGGAAACATTTCCTAAATTCCCTGAAGCCTCTTGAAGAAAAGTACATATGTCTTCGTACAATTCTGCAAGACTCTATAAGACATGGCTTCACAGAAACCCTAGGACACTTCAACTCTAGACTCTAATACCATGTTTGTAACACCCCACAAATGGGTCTCGAGATGTCACACGGTGCCTGGGTCCATAAGTGATCCTAAGCTAACCCTTCTACTGGTATGACTTACAAGCAACTGAATGAACTACATAAGTCTGAAAAAATATGAGGAAATATAGAGAAATGCTAAAATCTATAAAATACAATACTAATACAAATTTACAATATGATAAATATGAAGGATAAAACTGAATTTACATGACTGACTCTAACTAACATCTGTGAAGCCTCTACTATACTGACTATAAATAGTTGGAAAGCTACTACAACTATCGCGAATCAATAAATATGAATAAGAGATTAAACAACATAACTATATCTACTGAAGTCCCCAAAGTAGGAGAACTCATCATCTTGCTGGTTGAAATCTGCAACTATCTGAGTCTGAATGTGCCAACTAAATCTTGTACCTAAATTATAAGACAATGTAACACACAGACATATATGTGGATCAGTACTTTGAGGATGTACTGAGTATATGGGCCTGTATGCAATAATTAAACAGTATTATCAATCTTTATAGAAATCATGCATGCTGATGTATGACTCACGTAGCTTGAGTAAAACTGAAGTCTAAGTCTCATAAATCATAAATAATGAAGCATATAGTATAAATCTTGTGAGTCATTACTCTTTATTCTAAAATCCGTATCCTCTTCTTATTCTCAAATCTTGTAAACTAGGTGAAATCTTAAGATCTGTAACTTTCAAAACATATACTTTAATCTTATGAAGATAAAGAGCTACTTTTGAAACTTAAGAGTTATAGCACTTTGGAACCTTGGGATTTGGGACTCAAAAACTTTGGAACTTTAAAACTATAAACTTTTGGAGATATGGAGACTCTGAGTACTTGGGAAAAATCATTAAAATACTAGCTTTCAAAATATATACTATTTATCATAAAGAAAAATAGAAGACATCTTTTTAAACCTCAGGATTATGTAGCTTTGTGGACTGTGGTAACTTGACTTTGACTTGGGAACTATGTAAACTTGGGAGACTTTGACACTTTAGGACTTTGGGATACTATGGGAATTTCTTCTAACCAACATAAACCACGCGAGCTACATGGAGTCCAACGTTTTGCCGACGTTTGGGAGAACTGTTCTACCCTTGCCATCAGAATAGAACCTTAACTTTAGTGATCACTATCTTATCCCACTTAGGGTAAATCAAATCTTACAGCGGCTCGCAGTTCTGGGGCATGAGACCTTGGAATCAAGAACAACTCGGTGCTAAATACTACTCTCATACTTAGGCTCAAAACTTTTAGGAAATTCCACCTTAAACAATGCAAAATTATATAATGGAAGCCAGCTATGCTTCACTTTAACTTGAATCAAAATGATTTGGAATCCTTTCATAGCTTAGAACTTAAATATCAAATATCACTTAAAATCATCTTTCTTGAATATCAAGCCTAAAATTCATGACTTACAACTCATGCTCAAAATCATGTCAAATCAGAACATACTTAATACTTGCCATGATATTATCAAAGTACTTTATAAAATCTCAAACTTTACTCTTGGGTTCCAAAACATGCGAATACATGCAAATTCAAATAATTACAGTTTCACAATAAAACTTGGTTCTTAAAACAATCTTAGAAATACTTGGAAATAGCAATTATGTAGGAACATGCAATTCATGGGATAAAATCTCAATTCAAACTATAATAGATAGGGTAAATACACAATTCATGAACTTAACAATTTATAATCTCATAAACTTTAAACAAAGTAAATTAGACATATAATCCACTTAAAACATGAAACTCTTTAAGAAAAATCAACACTTTGGGAACCAGAACGAAAGGAGTGTTCTTTTTCAAACCCCACATACCTTAGATTAGGAACTTTGGATGAACACATGCTTTTTGGGATGCTACTCGTACTTTTGATGGGTGATTCTGGAATCTCTCGATTCGGGGATTCCAATTCTTGAATCAATTTCGAAAGTTGATGGTGAAATCTTGAGTTCTCTTGAACTTTTGGTTAAAATCCTAGGATGTGTTCTCGGTGAATTTGAGAGAAAAAACATAATTTGGTGTTTTGGGGATTAAATCCTGTGTTAAAGATGAAAAGGGGGTGGAAAATACCCAAATTTCCCTTAATGAATCGGAATGGAAAGGCTGAAATTTTTGGCCAGCCGGAATAGCCAGGGCGGCGCCCTGCTTATCCCGCTGGACTAGCCAGGGCGACGCGGGCTAATCGCCGTAAACTACTAGTTTGGAGTACCAAACATGACCTTCAGCTCGTCTAAAAATTCTGAAACTCACCCGAGATGTACTCTTGACTTGCCACATCATGAATCAACAAAAAAAATAAACAAATGGAGGTCGAGAAGGTTGTGAAATAATTCCTCAAAGTTTGAAGGCTTATGAAATGACTAAGTTCAAGAACTTAGCCAAATTTTCTAAGTGTAAAGCTTCTCTTGACATGCTCTAAAGGGCTTAGACAATGAGGGAACTTTTTTGGGGTCCTACAAACTATGACAAACATAAACAGTAAAAGGCTAGTTGTGTGACATGTGTTGTATAGGTGTAAATTAAAGCTCGATGGTTCAAAGATATCAAGTCTGCCGATTAACCGAATGCATCCGATGTATGTTCACTATGGAAAGTTCAAAGGGAAACGCACTTATCCAGATGCAATCAGTCTTTTCTTAATGATTACATACTTGTCTGTAGAGTTTTACAAAGAATATCCATTCCCCATTTATGTGGGGGGATTTTTGGGTTCAATTGGTGTGAATGAAAAATAGAGGGACACAACCTTTAAAAGAAAAGATACATTGTTTTGGAAAAGGTGTGACTGTTCTGATAGGTGTGTTTGTTCAAAAAAAATACACAATGTTTCTAATGAACAAACATGACTATTCCAAAGGATACACCTTTTCGGATGAACCATTGTCACTTTTCGAAAGGGGCACTTTATGGCTATATAAACCTGTATTTTTTACACAGGTTTAGTATGAAAAAACTCTGCATAAGAAAATATTCTCTTGCTTCTAAAAATTTTGTGTGATCATCTCTCGTTGAGTGAGTTCAAATAAAACAAGAAAGTTTAAGGTAACACTACATTCTGCTTATGAAGCCATTTCATTCTGGTAGGAAAATTCCGCGACCTAGGGTACTTGAGGGGAATTATTTTGTTAAGGACACTATGAATTCAGAGGACTTGACTTTTTTCTTCTTCATCTATTTTTCTTTAAGAAACTGAAAACATACTTCTTTGAAAGATCATTTTGATCTTATGTTGAAGGTGTTGGAAAACTTCATAAGTATTTTTGATTTATTCTTGAACTTGTGTTGGGAAAATACAGATTTTGTTTACTCGAAAAAACATAAAATTCTCAACGAGTCTCCATGGTGAGACAAAACAAATCTCGTAAGGCTCCTAAAACAATGAAAGGCCAATAAGCTCTTTGAAAACGTAGATTAAACAGAAATCTGGAACGACTATACAAGAATGAGAAATGAACAAAATATTGATAATAACTCAAAACAAAACAAAACAACAGATATCTTTGAGAACAAATGCCCTTAAAATCATATGGCACTACATGAGTATGCAGAAGAAGGTCAAACAGTGGCACCATGTATATGAAACATTGCAATACCACGTTCAGAAAGCATGTGTTCCCTAAGTTGAGTAGTCCAGAACACTAATAGAACAACCAAAATAACAAAAATATGAGAATCTTAACTCATACTAAATACAAATATACACACAAATGCACGTATAACATATGCAATGTAACGCCCCGAGCTTGGTGCCCAAAATGCTATACAGTGCTCATGACCCCGAAGGACCACAAATTAGACCATGACTGATATTTGTACCTGTACACTGAATAATATATATATAAATACAGAAACACGAACTGATAGGCTATAAGGTTCAAAATTGTAATAAAACCGATAAAATACTACATCTAAGTGGGGTATGAAAGACCCAAAAAAAACTAAAATAAACTATTTGAATCTAGTCTGCATCTAATCTGAAAGCTTCTACTATCTGAAAAAAGAGCTGATGGGACGTATCCCCAACTAACTCCACTACCGAAAGAAAAAAATACTGAAATGATAAAATAATATCATGTCCTCAGAGAATGAGGACTCACTGCTAAAAGTCTAACTACTAAGTACTGGAAGCTGGAATACTACTGCATCTCTAGATCTCGAGCTTGTATCTCTAAATCTATGGCGTAGAATAAAACACCATAGCACAAATGCATCAGTACGACTGAATATACTGAGTATGCATGTAAGGTAGGCTAAATGCAAGGGTTCACATGCATGGATAATACTAACTGACTATCTAATATGAACATGAGAATACATGAATGAATACATAACAAATGTAGCTGAGATCATGATAACATGATTACTGAGTTCTGATAACTGATATAACTGATACTTTTACTAGGCGACTATATCTGAAAGTCTAGATTCTGATAAAACTAATAGAGTTTCGTACTGTATAGAGTATTTAAATCTGAGACCAGTCTTATCTAGTAGGTGATCTCTAGGTATAATGATAATAAATATGGTTTGACTTAGTCTGAGATCAGTCCTACCGAGCGGGTGATATCTAAATCTGATGATACTGATATTGATTGACCATAGTTGAGATCAGTCCTGTCTAGTGGGTGATCCCGAAGTCTATTTATAATGATAAGGATTGACTATATCTGACAGTCCTAAATCTGTACTACTGAGCTGAGTTAACTATATCTGACAGTCCTAAATCTGTACTACTGAGCTGAGTTGACTATATCTGACAATCCTGATTCTGTAACTAAAACTGAGGGATGTATTCATCTAACCGACATGCCCCTTTCTAGCTAGTCTGTGTTCCAACCTGTAACCCCAGTTTGACATCTCATACCTACGCTGGCTACATAGTTCTGGAACTTAGGGATTGCTTCTAAAGATCTCAGTCCTATCTAGCATGTGAGCCCCCATCCCTAGGTTTGCTCGGTGCTGAATCCTACTCCCAACTGAAAGACACTAAACTAATTAACTGAACTGAACTGATTTCCAAGCTCATACTAGGATTATCTTAACTGAATTGATACTGATGGTACTGTTTAGCTGAGTTGAAACTATTTTAATTAGTTTACTGGATTCCGTTGACTGACAAAAATATTACTGAGATCTGATGACTGACTGAGAGTATTGAGATTACAGAAATTTCTGGGAATACTGAGGTTATGGAGATTTATGAGTACTGAGATCACAGAGATTATTGAACTACTGAAACTGCTGAGATTTCTGAGTTTTCCTGAGTCACACGACTGACCAAATTCAATAGATCATGGCTCGACTGAGAGTATCGTAAAAATATAACATGGCTCTAGGCACACAACTAAATTTTTGGGTACAAGTACCCCCAGGACTCGATAGAGGGAAACTGACAAAGCATGACTTTATTGAATACTTGACCAACATCAACAATTCATAATACAATAAATTGGGGATTTCATGGAGCACATGGTTATTATAATGTCTAACGTGAATGGCATGCTTATAATCAAGTCATAAATCTCATGTTCGAATATCATGGGCATTCCGACTACATATACTTTTCAATACGATAGCATGGAAACCATTTAAACATAAGAGAATTGCAATCATGTAACATTAAGGTCATATTTGGGTTATAATACATGATTTCTATTCTTTCAAGCATTTTATCAAACACCTTGCATGCACAATTTAGGGCATAGGTGAAATCATCAATTTAACAATTCAAACCACCCAACATTCATATATTTCAACTAGCATGTCATCCTAGTTTCATAAATACACATAAAGATTCCATCTTGGAATCATGCTACACATAAACATGATCAACAATCAAGTCATAACATGAAAATCATGATATATAATTTAAAAATAGGGTTCTTGATCTTCATGGAGGAAAGGAGTCCATGAATCAACACAATGCATACCATGTTATATGATTCTTAAATGATTCACGGAGGAACTTTGATGATTTGGGTCTTGATCTATGTACCCTAGGTCTTGTTTTTGAAGAAAACTGAGAGAAACTAATACTTTTGGGTGAAAATATCATGAATTCCGTGTTAAAGACGCTTATATAGGAGTGGGATTTGACCATATTACCCTTGGAAACACAGATTGGAAATTCTAAAATTTGGGCACCCGCCGGAGTTCCAGAGCGTCGCCCTGCCTAGAGCACCGGGGAACCCAGGACGGCACCTGCTATCGCCTCGGGCTACTGGTTTGAATCCAAAGGAGCCCTAAACGGATTCCAAAAATTCTGAAACTCACCCGAGTTTTACTACTTTCTTTCCCCATCGCAACATAACTTGAAAATTGAAAAACGGTGGTCAGGAAGGTCATCAAATAATCGCCCAAAGTTTGGAGGCTTAAAGTGAGACTAAGTGTTGAACACTTAGCTAAAATTTTCTAAGTGTTGGACATTCTATTCTGCTTCAAGTAGCTAAAAGAGTTGAATTTAAATGCAAAGTTTTGCAGGACCTTATAATATCTCCCACTTGGGAACATTCATCCTCGAATGAGACTAACTGAGAGGGTAAACAATGAGCTAAACATGAACTGAACATGAATGACAAAACGTGATCTCTTGATTGACATGACTGATAAACTGACTATATCATACTAAACATGCATATCTGATGCATGTGTAACTGATTCATAAATTCATAACTGAGTCTAATACGTGACATATGAACTGAACATCACGAACTATACTGAGCCTCCAAATACATGGCTTACGACTGAGGTTAAGATTTTAAGGGTCCATTTAGGAGTACCCTCTATTCTAAACTGGATTTGTTATATGAAGAGAAACTAAATTATTTAATACATCAGAGTGTTGAGGAATTATGGGGTATCTCCCCCTTGGGACACTATGTCCCTCTAAGAACGCACACCTTACTGAGATGCTAGGGCGATGCACTGGGCATCTACGAACTAGATTATAAATGAACCTCGAGAGTCTGAAACTAATGCATGATGCATGAAATAAACTAAACTTGCAACTACTAGTAGGTTCTATCTTGGAATGGTTACATTCCCTGAGATTTCAAATTGCATAAATAGATACAATGATGAGAAAACAAACTATACAAATCTGACTGCTTGATTGCTAAACTGACTTGCTGACTTTACTAACTAACTCATGTTGAAACATAAGCTCAAATAAGATCAAGATATCTAACAATACATACCATGTACATGAAATACTTGTAACATACCCGAATCTAGGTTAGGGAAACTTTTTGGATCACGAAGGGTCTGGAGTACAGACGCTGACCACTCACGGTGCCCTACTGGTGCAAATCTTTACCCCTTTGTGCTAGAACTCTACATTCTCGTAACTTGTTTCCTGGCCTACCACACCTAAAGCATACATCACTACCTACTCTACATGCACCTAGGTGATCCCTACCACACTCTTCACAAAGCGGATAGGTAAGACTTTTGCTCTAACTACCCTGGGCCTCAGAGCCTGGCACCCATAATTATGGTCATTCCTGGTCTTGGGTAATGGTTCACTAGCTGAGGATGAAGCTGGGACTGAAAACTTTTAACTATACTGGGAATGGTTACCACCCTATGACTTAGGCTGAGCAAAGCTGAAACTACCTGCTCTTGCCCTCTTATTCTGTCTCTCCCTCATCTTAATCATCTGCTCCTCTATCTGTTGAGCATGAGTCATAAGCCAGGCTAAAGTTATGTCACTATTTAACATTGTAGAACTGTACTCATTTACCACACTATTATTCACACCTGAGACAAACTTACTCATCTTAGCCCTGCTATCTGCAACCATATGAGGGGCATATCTGGCTAATTAAATAAACTTAAGAGAATACTCTTTCACCATCATATTTCCCTTCCTGAGGTTGATAAACTTTAGCACCTTATTGTAATACCCCATACTTTTAGACTTGAACGTAAATTGTCATTTCTATTTGTACACATTCCAAAAACCATAAATCTATTGTGAATTTAGTGTTTTAATCAACTATGTGGTGTATAAATCTAGTTGAGCATGAATTGAGATCATAGAGGTCCCCTAACTTAAGGACGAGTTGAAAGCTTTTCCATCAATTGAGTTTTAGTAAGCATAAAAACTTGGGTCAACTTCAATTGGTCATTACTCTTTGTATATATTGAATTAGAGTACCTAATATATATCAAATGAAAGACCTTCGAATTATTTTTCAAACGATACCAATTTTACAAAAATTCGAAACCCGAGGAAGAAGTTATGGCTTTGCAAAGTAGAGTGTATCATGCAGCATAAGTTATGCGACGCACACCCTAACTTATGCCATAAGGTGTGCGACGCACAACCTAATGTGTGCGATAAAGAGTGCGCCGCACAACCTATATTATGTGATAAGGTGTGCGCCGCATACATTACTACTCAAGTGACTTAAACACTCCGTTTTTGGGGTAAAATGGTCCTTTTCCCACCCTTATTTAGCTATAAACACGAAATTCAATCCCCAAATACCCCAAAATACCCCTTCATTCATCAAAATTGCTCAAGAACTCCCCTTAGGGTTTCAAAATAAAAATCCAAGCAACTCAAGATTCAACCGTGGGTTTTTGAAATTAATTGCATATTTGGAATTCCCAGAACATAGGCTTCAAGAAACACCTATCATCTTCGCATATAGAGGTACGTGGGGTTATCCTAAAATCTCATGGACCTGTAAATTCATGTTTTACAATGGGGGTTTTGAAACAACGAATATAATTATGTTTTGAACGTTTCTATAATATTGATTTGGTCTTTAAGCCTATTTCTATAGTGATTTGACATATTATATATGTATATGAATGTGTTTTAAAAAGCTGTTAATTTGAGAGCATGAATTATATGGAATCCCTCTGTTGATGAATTTGTTTTAAATGTTCATATGATGTAAATTGTTTGAAAACATATTGAAAAGCATGACATGAAATGTTTTGAGAATTGATATGATTTTGACTTGAAAACGAGAGGGATATTTGTGTTGAAACATATTAAATATAATGGTTGAATGAGAAGAATGATGTAATATTGATGGCTTGTAAGTCGGGTATTACGATACCCTACAGAATAAGATATGTGATTGAATCAGATGAAATTTGAATACATTGATTTTATATGAGATAGGTGGATGCCTGAAGAAGGCGTTTGAGTGTAAGGGCTCATCGCTGGAAACCGTGTTTGCCGACATGGGAATTTGGTACCCTACTTTGTGATCTTGCGTACCTGACTTTATGTCATTCCCAAGTTGGGACTATAGTTAGGAGCCCTGCTTTGTGATCATGTGTACTACCATTTGGTAAAGACACCCTACTGTGTGATCTTGCATGTCTTCCCCTCACTTATACTCTAATCTCGCCGGCAACCGAGGTTTGATAGTTGGTGTAAATGTGATATCTAAGGTATTCCACCTAGCTCAGCTGTATTACATTATTGTTGAAAAATTATTATATTTTGCCCATGTGTTTTCAGATGATTGGATATGGAACTACTTTATAATGGCTCTCACCTATATTTTCCAAAACTATTATATTTTTTATTTGATTTATCTACGTACTAGTACTTTTGTATTGACCCTTTCTCTCCCAGGTTTGGAGGCATAGTCTAGGGGTCCAGATAATCAGTAGATTCTCAGGCAGAATTACAGAGTCACTTGGTAAGCCTTTTATATTCCAGAAGGCCTGATTGTCTGGCAGTTTCATTTATCATTTAATAGTTTTGAATCTACTGGGGGCCTTGTCCCAGTTTTCAGATAGATATTTATTTTCAGTCATGTAGTAGAGATTTCACAGACGTTATAGAGATGTTGTGTTGAGATTGTGGGACATTATTCCCCGTTATTGATTTCATATTATTCTTGACTATGTTTTCATAATATTGTTTATCTTCCATAATTATTTTATCATTTGAGTTATATGCATGATTATCAGACAAATAGGGGTGTTTCGGGCCTTCATGTTTCAGAATGCTTGTCATAGACAAGGCCTCGGTTTGGGTTGTGACAAACTTGGTATCAAAGCATGGTTCATGGTCCCAAGGTGTCTGCGAAATTACATCGGGTAGAGTCCTGTTTATGGGTATGTAGCGCACCACACTTATAAGCAAAAGGCTACTAGGCATTTAGGAATGTCTCTCTTTCTACATGTTCTAGTTCATACAATAGAGTCAGAATGTTTCTCTTTCATACTCTAATTCATGCTATGGTGTCGCCCATACAAAAGTAAAAAGTCATCCCAAATTCTTTCCTTACTCTAATGTCCTCAGATATGTCTCATTATTAAGGTGATTCAAGTGCAGAAGTTTTGAATCTAAATGGTATGGTCCTTTCTGATTGAACCATATAAGAGTTAAAATTTGTGCAAGGACTTGAGAAGAGTCCGTTAGTGCTTCAATGTGTATTGTTTCCGATGTAAACGTTGATCCCAATGGAATCGTGCTTTTCAGCTTGAGGTATTAGTTGCATTTAGTCCCCTTCAAATTTATGTTACAAATATCTTGCTTCAGTGGGAATGATGTGCAATAGAATGTTGGAACTGTATTTCCACCCGAATAGTAGTATGAGTTAAAGTGTTGTTGTTATGACCTATTGGTAATGAAATTAGACCAAGAAGTTGGTGATGTGAAGTCACAAAGTTAGAAGACAGAGTGAGGGTGACTTTTGTGTAAGTAAATATTTCAATTGAATAAACGATGTTTGAGGATGATTTACCCCTTTATAGTGATAAACTAATGTGGTAACTAGTAGCATGTGTGGATGGTATGGTAGTCCGTGGAGGAAATGTTTGACTCTAATTTTATTTATACAGAGTATGATGTGTATTCTTAGTTCATTGGATATTGTGTATTAAATTTCTATATCATGTAGTCTTGTCATCAAGGTGTTGTTGAAAAAATAAAGTCTAGTGAAGCCTTGTGAGGCTCTTTCGATTCACTAGCATAGTTGACTTGTCATTCATCTCATTTTCTTGTTCAAAATACAAAATCAAAGTCTAGTGAAGTTGTGTGACGCCTATTTCGATTCACTAGCAACTTATTGTTCAACTTGTTGTTCTTGTGTTGGTTTAATATATGTATAGCTGAATCTGTTTGCATGAGATTGAGTTGGTAAAGAGGTGATTCGTCCTTGTGTGTGATTAGTAGAAGGTAGAGAAAGAGTTGTTAGTCAGGGTGATTTGTCGGTTGCTTGAAGTGGGAAAATGACTATATTAGCCAGTAAGTTATAATTATAGACTCATGGTTGTTTTGGATTTGAAGGTAGTCTAAATGTATGAGTAAGTATGTATGAGGTGATGAATCTGTATAAGTAGATAAGATTGTATGGGGTTATACTATCAGATTAAGGTTGATCATGGCAATTATGTGACTTTACCCCTTGACTTTTTTTATTGGTAGTTGTAAACTAGTACTACTTGTGAGAAAAGTATGTAGTAGATTTTTGAGGTGTTTGGGTGGAATATCCCAATTTGATGGACTAGTATATTTTGTTGCATTCTTCGGTGGTGATAGATGATTGGTACTGGACTATAGGCTCAAATTTAATGTAGGATGCGGATGTAAGAATAGTGGAAAGAGATTGATGATGCATGTTTTGTGGGATTAAATTAGTAGGCTTGATGTGCTGAAATAGTACGTGCTAATGGATTATGATAAGGAAAAACCGCAAGGTCATGATCAATTTTTGTGGTTGTGAAGTTCGAGCGTACTAGTATTTCTTGATGTTTATTTCATAATTTCCAAGTGAGAATTATGTGTAAGGTTGGGTTGTAAATCATGTTTAGCACTAGACATTAAGTTTGCACAGTTGATGGCCATTAAGGTGGTTGTGATGATTGCTTGGGTAATGATACTAGTTTTATAAGAAGTGATCTAATAGGCTTGAACAGTGTACGCAAGAGGTTAAGTTTATTTGATTCGTAGTGAGGTATGATGTTGTATGTATGATGTAGAAGTATGCCAAGGTGATATGAGGTTACGGTATTTTTCTAAGGCTATTACATGATTTGTCTGGCTAGTGTACCGTTGAGTTGCTAAATAGAAAAAGACTAGTTAGAGGGTATTTTGTGTTCTAGATAGCCAAGTTAAGGAGCTTTGATTGATAGTGTTGAGCCTTTTTATATGATCTTGATTCTCATGGTAGAGAGATATAAGTTTGGAGCAGTAATATTAGTATGCTATGACGAAAGTAGTATTGTTCGTCAAAGGCTCGGTGATATCCATGTTAAGCGTTAGAAGCTAAGTTTGAGCTTTCTTTTGAAGATTCAAAGTTAGTAAGTGTGATAGTATTATACTATGACTATTGGGGCAATCAAAATATAGAGTGTATCTCAAAAGGTAGTATTAGCAGTGGGCTTTCCACTTTCATGTGTGGTCTTTCGGATTAAGTTCAATTAATTTTACGTATTGTCATATTTTAGACCCCAGAGTGTGGTGAGTGTAGTTAAGTGTAAAGTCTAGTAAGGGATCTCCCAAAATTAATACGATGGCTTAAAGCCAAGGGGGAGATGATAGAACAAGTAACCAAGTCCAGCTCTCAGATTCTGGTAGTGATGCCAGTATGATATAAAACATCAGAAAGTGAGGGTGAGACTCAACCCATTCCAGTCTCAGTATTTTTCAGTTATCCTAATACCTACTAATACCTCACATTTCAGTTCTATGATCATAGTTCGTGTTCATGTATATGATAGAAAATCATGTGCTCTTCTAGATTCCAAAATGAGGAGTTACAGTTTATTCAGTAGTCGGAATCACATTCCATAAGTGATGAACTCCAAATTGAGGTCATGTAGCGTATGACTCATGTACTCATGCTTTATAGTGTTCTTCTTTTAGATAAGACCATAAGTGTGAAGTAAGATCTAGGGCCAAGTTTTTGATATATGTGATGGTTAGTGGAAATTTGTGTGTGTATGTTCTTGGGGTAGCACATGGGAGCTATATTGACAATGGTTTAGAGACTATGTTAAATATGTATTTACGGGTGTCTGCCTTGAAGTTCATATGAGGTTATAAAGATAGGCTTGAATGAAATGTGGGGATTTTAGTGAAGGGACACAATATGCTCTAGTAAATCAATAGTAAGAGTTCAAAGCTGGTCGTTGAAGTGGTAAGGCAGGTTATGCTTAGGGTGTGATCTCTAAAGAGGATACAGAAGACTGAATCATATGGTTTAGACTAGTATCGTGGTGTGGCATATTGTATTTTGTGATTTAAAATCAGGCTTGATCACTATGAAAGGATTTAAGCTACTTTAGACACTAGTAGAAAGATTTATAAGGATTATAACTTGAATCAATGAGTATGGTAATTATGGAGAATAGTAAGTTAAGGGATACTCTACAAGTGTGCTAAGCTTGAAAGTAAGAAGTCTCATTGACTAAGTCCTGGTAATTCTATCCTTATTTATGAGTTACATGTCTATATTCCAGACTACAGAGTAGTGTAAATGTTGTGATTTCCTTAGTTGGATGTGTTGTGTAATCCATACCTAAGATTCGAAGCTCCCTATTACTGCTAGAACTTCTTTAGAGAGAGTATTGAAGAGATACTCCAGATTGAGTATAAGCTTTCAGTATAGTTCAGTCTATGTGGCCAGCAAATCAGTTTAGCAGTCAGATTCACATGACTTGTTTTCTCGTCTCTTTATTTAATCATGCTACCCAAAATCTCAGATATGTTACTATTCCAAGATAGAGTATACTAGTATTTGCGAGTATAGCTCAATTCATGCATCATGTACTAGATTCAGATTCCAGATGTTTAGATATGATTAAATTTGTAGGTGCCTAGTGCATCTCCTCAGTTTTCTGAGCATCTTAGTGAATTGAGCATTCATAAAGGGACATAGGGTCCCAAGGGGGAGATACCCCATTCAGTTGCATGCATAGATTCTTATTACAAGCTCCGCACAAGTTATTATTGCGTATTCAGTGATACGTTCATACGTCAATTCAGTCAGATATGCATGCATTAGCAATGCATGTCCAATAGAAAAAGTACAGCTTATCAGTGTTTTCAGTTCTGCATTCATGAGAGCAACTCAGTAACAAATCCATGCATCAGGTATGCATGTCCATTATGAGAACTCAGCTTATGAGTAGCTTCAGTCGTGTATTCCATGCATCAGATATGCATGTCCGATATAAGAATTCAGAATATCAGTAGTTCCAGCCATATGGTCATGTTTCAGATCAGTGTATTCTTTATTAGAGGACATGTCGTGTCCGTGTTATTCCATACCTTTAATGCTTTAACAAGTTCCTACCCATTATTCAAGGACGAATGATCCCAAGGGGGAGATAATGTAACACCCCAAACTCTCAGACTTGAACATAAATTGTCATTTCTACTTGTACACATTCCAAAAACCATAAATCTATTGTGAATATAGTGTTTTAATTAACTATGTGGTGAATAAATCTAGTTGAGCATGAATTGAGATCATAGAGGTCCCCTAACTCAAGGACGAGTTGAAAGATTTTCCATCTATTGAGTTTTAGTAAGCGCCAAAACTTGGGTCAAATTCAATCGGTCATTACACTTTGTATATATTGAATTAGAGTGCCTAATATATATCAAATGAAAGTCCTTCGAATTATCTTTCCAATGATACCAATTTCGCAAAAATCAGACACCCGAGGAAGAAGTTATGACTTTGCAAAGTGGATTGTGTCATGCAGCATAAGGTGTACGACGCACACCCTAACTTATGCCATAAGGTGTGCGACGCACAACCTAATGTGTGCGATAAATAGTGCTCCACACAACCTATATTATGCGATAAGGTGTGCGCCGCATACATTCGACTCAAGTGACTTAAACACTCCATTTTTGGGGCAAAATGGTCCTTTTCCCATCCTTATTTAGCTATAAACACGAAATTCAGTCCTCATATACCCCAAAATACACCTTCATTCATCAAAATTGCTCAATAACTCTCCTTAGGGTTTCAAAATAAAAACTCAAGCAACTCAAGATTCAACCGTGGGTTTTTGAAACTAATTGCATATTTGGAATCCCCAGAACGTAGGCTTCAAAAAACACCTATCATCTTCGCATATAGAGGTACGTGGGGTTATCCTAAAATGTCATGGGCCTTTAAATTTATGTTTGACAATGGGGTTTTAGAAACTACTAATATAATCATGTTTTGAACATTTCTATAATATTGATTTAGTCTTTAGGCCTATTTCCAAAGTGATTTGACATATTATATATTTATATGCATGTGCTTCGAAAAGGTGTTAATTTGAGAGCGTGAATTATATGGAATCCCTCTGTTGATTTGAATTTGTTTTAAATGTTCATATGATGTAAATTTTTTAAAAACATCTTGAAAAGCATGACATGAAATATTTTGAGAATTGATATGATTTTGACTTGAAAATAAGAGGGTTATTTGTGTTGAAACATGTTGAATACAATGGCTGAATGAGAAGAACGATGTGATATTGATGGCTTGCAAGTCGGGTGTGATGATACCCTACAAAATATGATATATGATAGAATCAGATGAAATTTGAATGCATTGATTTTACATGAGAGAGGTGGATACCCGAAGAAGGCATTTCAGTGTAAGGGCTCATCGCTGGAAACCGTGTTTGCCGACATAGGAATTTGGTACCCTGCTTTGTGATCTTGCGTACCTGACTTTATGTCATTCCCAAGTTGGGACTATGGTTAGGAGCCCTGCTTTGTGATCTTGTGCACTACCATTGGGTCGAGACACCCTGTTGTGTGATCTTGTGTGTCTTCCCCTCACTTATACTCTAATCTCGACGGTAACCGAGGTTTGACAGTTGGTGTAATTGTGATATGTAGGGTATTCTACCTAGCTCAGCTGCATTACATTGTTTTTGAAAAATTATTACATTTTGCCTATGTGTTTTCAAATGATTGGATATGAAACTGCTTTATAATGGCTCTCACCTATATTTTGCAAAAATATTATATATTTTTTATTTCTATGCATACTAGTACTTTTGTTTTGACCCCCTTCCCTCCCAGGTTTGGAGACACAGTCTAGGGGTCCAGATAATCAGTAGATTCTCAGGTAGAATTGCAGAGTCACTTGGTGAGCCTTCTATATTTTGGAAGGCCTGATTGTCTGGCCGTTTCATTTATCTTTTAGTAGTTTTGGGTCTACTAGGGGCCTTGTCCCAGTTTTCAGATAGATATTTGTTTCAGTCATGTAGTAGAGATTTCGCAGAAATTATAGAGATGTTGTGTTGAGATTGTGGGACATTATTCCCCGTTATTGATTTCATATGATTCTTGACCATGTTTTTATAATATTATTTATCTTCCGCATTTCTTTTATCATATGAGTTATATGCATGATTATCAGACAAATAGGGGTGTTTCGGGCCTTCATGGTTAGGAATGCTCGTCACGGCCAAGGCCCTGATTTGGGTCGTGACACTTATTCTTCCTCAGCTCTCTGGGAAAGAATCTATCAAAGAATGTTGTGAAAAACTCCTCCCACTCTATAGGACCTTCATCATCTAACCTTTTTGACTTTCACGGCTTGTACTAAGTATGAGCCACATCTGCAACTAATATACAGTTAGCTCAACACTCTCAACAGTAGTCACCCCCATGATATCTGTCACCTTCTAAACCTGATCAAGAAATTCCTGAGGGTCTTCGTCTGTCTTAGACCTAAAGAAAGATAAAGGATTCATACGGGTGAAGTTTGGAATCCTGGCTGCAACTGAATTGGCGATTGGGTTGGCCGGAATGACTGTTGGTCATTCATTCTGAGCAACAACTGACTGAGCAAGGGTAGTGAATGTGTCTCTGAACTCCGTATGAAACACATGTTCCCCTAAAGGATATTAGGGCAGAGAGGCTGGCTGATTTCTTCTCTTGGGAGAAATGTTCTGAAATCAAGGGGAGAAACACATTAGACTGAGAGTTTAACTTTGAGATCATACTCATTGGCATGACATGAATATTGAAAGAAAGGAAACTATTCCTAAAACATATCATAGCCTCCTGTACATAAATGTTGCGCGCAACACACCCATGTACAAGACTCTACTAGATGCGACTTTCAGACTTCCTAGGACACTATTGAACCTGGCTCTGATACTAAGTTTGTAATGGCCCGAGCCTAGTGCTCGAAATTCTACATGGTGCTCATGTCCCCGACGGACCACAAGATAAACCATGACTAATATCGGTACCTGTACACTGCATAATATATATATATATATATGCGGAAACATAAACTGATAGGCCATAAAGTTCAAAATTATAATAAAATTGATAAAATACTACATCTGAGTGGGGAATGAAAGACCCAAAACAACTGAAATAAACTGTCTGAATCTAGTCTGCATCTAGTCTAACAGCCTCTACAGTCTGAGTAAAGAGTTGATGGGACATATCCCCGACTAACTCCACTACTGAAAAAAACTAAATACTGAGATGATAAAATAATATCATGTCCTCAGAGAATGAAGACTCACTGCTAAAACTCTAATTGCTGAGTACTAGAAGCTGGAATACTACTATTGCTTTGGATCTCGAGTTGGTGTCTCTGAACTAATAGCATAGAATAAAACACCAAGCATAAATGCGTCAGTATGACTGAATGTACTGAGTATACATATGAGGTAGGCTAAATGCAAGGGTTCACATGCATGGATAATACTAATTGACTGTCTAACATGAACGTGAAATATATGCATGAATACATAACAACTGTAACTGAGATCGTGATAACAGGATTACTGAGTTTTGATAATTAATATAACTGATACTGTTATTGAGCGACTATATCTAACAGTCTAGATTATGATAAAACTAACTGAGTTTCATATTGTATAGAGTATCTGAATCTGAAACCAGTCCTATCTAGTGGGTGATCTCTAAGTATACTGATAATAAAGATGGTTTGACTTAGTCTGAGATCAGTCCTACCTAGCTGGTGATCTCTAAATCTTATAATACTGATACTGATAAACCATAGTTGAGATCAATCCAGTCAAGTGGGTGATACCGGAGTCTATTTATAATGATAAGGATTGACAATATTTAACAGTCCTAAATCTTTACTACTGAACTGAGTTGACTGTATCTGACAGTCCTGAATATGTACTACTGAGCTGAGTTAACTGTATCAGACAGTCCTGATTCTGTAACTGAAACTGTGGGATGTATTCATCTAACCGACATTCCCCTTTTTAGCTAGTCTTTGGTCTAACCTGTAACCCTAGTTGGAAGGGTGTCAGTACTGCACCACTGGTAAAGACAACGACTGTGGAGTCAGTTCTAATCTAGCGGATGACCCTTGAGAGCAGTCCCGTAATAGTAGGCGATCCCTGAGTATGCCAGTCCAATCTAATGGGTGACATCTCATACCTATGCTAGCTACGTAGTTTTGGAACTTAGAGATTGCTTCTAGGGATCTAGTCCTATCTAGAAGGTGAGCCCCCATCCCTAGGTTCGCTCGGTGCAGAATCCTACTCCTAACTGAAAGACACTGAACTGATTAACTGAACTGAACTGATTTCCTTGTTCATACTAGGATTATCGTAATTGAACTAATACTAATGGTATTGTTTAGCTGAGTTGAACCGAGTTCACTGAGTTTACTGGATTTTGTTGACTGATGAAAATATTATGTAAATCTTATGACTGACTGAGAGTATTGAGATTATAGAGATTTCTGGGAATACTAAGGTTACAGAGATTTTTGATTACTGAGATCACTGAGATTATTGAACTACTGAGACTGCTGATATTTTTGAGTTTTCCTAAGTCACATGACTGATTGAATTCTATAGATCGTGGCTCGACTGAGAGTATCGTGAAAACATGACATGGATCTAGGCACACAACTATATTTTTTGGGTACAAGTACCCCCAGGACTCGATAAAAGGAAACTGATAAAGCATGACTTTCTTGAATACTTGACCAACATCAACAATCCATAATACAATAAATTAGGGATTTCATGAAGTACATGGTTATTATAATGTCTAACATGAATGGGAATGCTTATAATCAAGTCATAAATCTCATGTTCTAATATCATGGGCATTCCGACTACATATACTTTTCAATACGATAGCTGGAAACTATTTAAACATAAGGGAATTGCAAGCATGTAACATTAAGGTCATATTTGGGTTATAATACATGATTTCTATTCTTTCAAGCGTTTTATCAAACACGCACAATTTAGCGCAAAGGTGAAATCATCAATTTAACAATTCAAACCACCCAACATTCATATATTTAAACTAGCATGTCATCCTAGTTTCATAAATACTCATAAAGATTCCATCTTGGAATCATTCGACACATAAACATGATCAACAATCAAGTCATAACATGAAAATCATGATATATAATTTTAAAATAGGGTTCTTGAGCTTCATGGACGAAAGGAGTCCATGAATCAACACAACCCATATCTTGCTATATGATTCTTGAAAGATTCACGGAGGAACTTTGATGATTTGGTTCTTAAGCAATGAACCCTAGGTCTTGTTCTTGAAGAAAATTGAGAGAAACTAATATTTTTGGGTGAAAATATCATGAATTCTGTGTTAAATTGGCTTATATAGTAGTGGGATTTGACCATAATACCCTTGGAAACACAAATTGGAATTGCAGAAATTTGGGCAAGAACCGGAGTTCCAGGGCATCACCCTGCCTAGAGCGGTGCTAAAGCCTGGGCAGCGCCCTGCTATCACCTCGGGCTACTGGTTAGAAATCGAAACGAGCCCTAAACGGATTTAGAAAATTTTGAAACTCACCCGAGTTGTACTACGACCTTCCCCCATCGCAACGCAACTTGAAAATTAAAAGACGGAGGTCGGGAAGGTCGTCAAATAAATCCCCAAAGTTTGAAATCTTAAAATGAGACTTAGTGTTGAACACTTAGCTAAAATTTTCTCTGTGTTGGACCTTCTACTGAGCTTCAAGGAGCTAAACGAGGTCAATTTAAATGCAAAGTTTTGTGCGGTCTTACATACAAATATAACTAGTTTGATATTTTGGTTTGATTGAGATGTTATACATAATATACATAAATTCAGTCGTAGTGCACGAAGCTAGCCCAGACCATAACAACGAACTAAAAGTAGTTGCCCAGATGTATATCATATTATAATTCATATATAACTAGTCTATAATTTATGTATATTGACTAAAAGTATAGGTTAAAAGCTACAAAAAAATTGTTTACTTAATGATAAAAGTTTTTAAAGTCCATTCCTTGTAAGTCTTTAACACATTAGATGTCCACACAGGTTTATTTTCTTCATTTTCTCTTGCAAAATCACACTTTGGCTCAAGTGACTTGATGGTCTTTGCTTCAAAATTAGACTTGGACCCAACTAACTCAATGGGCTCAGTTTCAAAATTACATTTGGGCCCAACTGATTGGATGGGCCTAACCCCAAAATTACATTTGGGCTCAATTGAGCAAATGTTCTTAACCTCAAAATCATATTTGGACTCAGTAATGGGCTTAACGTCAAAACCATATTTGGGCTTAGTAATGGGCTTGACCTCAAAATCATATTTGGGCTCACTTGATGCAATGGGCTTAGCATCAATTGGCCTATCATCAGCAAACCATTCTAAGTCCATAGTAGAACTATCAATCCAAGGATCAGAATTAGAAGATTCTGCATTTTTGGAATCTTCTTTTTCCCCAAAAAACATCATTTTTTGGAATTTCATCAGTTGATTTGTGAGGCGAACCAAACAAATCCTTGAAGGAATCAACTGACTTAGCAAGTTTGTGCTAATTCTTTTTGGTATCCATGGAAATAAAAGCAACAAAAAAATGATGAAAATCAAGATTTTATTTTTTTTTTGGAAAGAAAAACAAGATTTTTGTGTGAAGAATGGGATTTTATGGCTTTTTAAGACAAGATAATTCTTTGTAATGATAAGGAAAACAACATATAGGAAGGGGTATATATAGAAAATTAAATCAAGAAATAGGTTTGTTTCTTTTGGAAAGCAAATTAATATTTGTCTTTTGTTACTAAAATTTGAAGGATTTTGCAATTTGGAGAGTTGGTTGGAAGTTATGTAGTGAGGAGTGGATTTTGATAATTGGAGGGATTTGAAAATGGAGGGAAAGTTAGTTAATTGTATATTATGCTAAATCCTCATGCTTACACATGTACTTTCCATATCATAAATTTGTATATCATATTACCTAAATCCTCTCTTATAAACATATCATATAATCTCTCAGTTTCGTTTTATTTGAATCCTATACTAATAGTAAGAAAATTTGGTAAGTAGGAAAGTAAGTTAATTGTAGATTATGCATCTAGTTTAAAGATGCTTCATCCCCTCCATATGCATACACATGCCTCATCCACAAACACACAACTAATATAGTAGCCTTAAAGAAAGCCAAGTATTGATCCCACGGGCACTAGTGTTTAGCAACTATCAAATTCAACTTCAACTATTAAAATTAAATTAGTGCACACATAACCACAAGAGTTTGAGAGTTATAACTAAGTAAACTAAAACTATGTGGTAAATTAAAGTTTTTAGACAATCAATTGGGGAAAATTCCGGGTTTAAGACACTACGAACAATCATACTGTATTATAGAACTTCATTGGTTAGGGTACATATCTTGGTTGTTGGTTCACGGGGTCGATACCAAGACTATGGTCTTCTGAACCTATAATCAATTATCTAACTCAGCCCCACAACTATATCGTTGAGTGGGATGCAAGAACTAAGTTAGATAAACCCATATTCCATCCCGTAATTGAACCAAATAGGAAACTAAGATGGCTCCTTTTGAGGCATTGTATGGGAGAAGATGTAGGTCATCGATAGGGCGGTATGAAGTGGGTGAGACGTGGTTGTTTAGGCCTAATTTTACTCATCAGGCAATGGGAAAAGTGAAAATCATTAGAAAACGACTTAAAACAGCCCAGAGTCGACAGAAATCCTATGCCGATGTTAGAATAAGGGAGATAGAATTTGAGGTTGGTGATTGGGTGTTTCTCAAGGTCTACCCTACGAAGGGAGTCATGTGATTTGGGAAGAAAGGAAAGCTAAGTCCTCACAATATAGGACCATACTAGATATTGAGAAGGATAGGTCGGGTTGCGTATGAGTTAGACTTGCCCGCAAGTCTGGCTTCTGTCCATCCGATTTCACATATCCATGTTGAAGAAGTGTATTAGAGATCATTATTTAGTGTTGCCTGTAGAGGAGGTCAATGTGAAAGACTCTTTGATTTATGAGGAGGAACTTATTGCTACTCTGGAGCGTCAGGTCTGGAAGTTGAGGAGTAAGGAGATAGTCTCGGTGAAGGTGTTGTCGAAGAATCAGAAAGTTTAAGAAGCTACTTAGGAATCAGAAGATGACATGCGAGCTAGATATCCTTACCTCTTTAAGCAAGTGAGTGATGGCATGGAAGGTACAACCTTTGCCTTATTCTTTCTATGCCCTTATTATACTTGAAATCGTGCTTGTTTGTGTTCTGCGTTATCATTCGGGGACGAATTATCCGAAAGGGGGATTATGTAACACCCCGTAGTTCTATTCGACTTGATTTCACCAATAGGAGTGTTTGAGAGGCTAGCAACTTGAAAATACTATAATTGTAAAAGGAGTGTCATTTTTTAGCCCCTAATCTTTGACAATTTTATTTTTGACCTTCTCGACCCACAATAGTTAATATGTTAGCTAGTTCTTAATTCGGGAGGTCAATAGGTGTTCCCGAACACGTTTCAGATTTTTTCGGGCCACATTAGACCTTGTTTGGTGTCCCAAAATAGTGGACAAATGCAATCTTAGCGTGCGGCATTGCTCATCGCGTTGGTTAATTGTCCAGGAACTGCCAGGCAAAAGTACTGAGGCTTGGCGAAATTAGGGCGTGATGCATCAGGTATCTCATCGATGCCATCGACGTGCCGCGTCGCCAATTGCTTCGATGCCCAGTTGTTTCAGCTTTTAAAATCCATATTTTCAAGGGCAATTAGCTCATTTTCACTAATTCTAATATGTTCCAAACACAAGATTAAAACATCATATCAGCACTTTAGGTTGTTTTTTATGAAAAATAACTCCCTTAACATCAATTGAAAACCCTATCCACCTCTTTTAAGACCTAGAACTCATCCTTGCAAGACAAAAATTTCTAGAACTAAGGTGTGTTTTGGATTCCGCTCTTCCTCCTAAGGGATATAAGGTACGTGGGGATCATCCTAAAAACTACATAAGCTTGTTGAAGCACATGAACATGATTTTAAAGTTTATCAAGAATGTATTTATAAAGGGGTTTTGGAATCTATGTTTCAATTATGCATCATGGATGATTTGATGATATGGTTGTTTTGGCCTTTAGGCTTTACCCCTTAAATTGATTTATACCTATATGTATATGTATGAAATTGAAGATTTGATTCAGAGCATTACTATTGAAACCCCTCTCTTTTGATGAATTGGAGTTTATGAACTTATTGGGAAATATTTGAAATTGATGTTCCGGCTTTTGACGGAACATCTTAGGCCTTTTTCGAAAGATAAATACATGTTTTCAAGCAAATAATGTTATATTTGACTTTATATTTTAGTGTTTTCAGGAAAAATGCTAAGTGGGATGATTTAATTAGGAAAATGGGCAAAATTAAGAGGAAAGCAGTTGCGACGATGTGAGCGACAGAACGTCACTCATACAATGGACCGTCGGTCGGTACCATCGCCAAGAAGCAGAAGACCAGGCCAGTAAAATCATGCGACGGTCCCATGCGACGGACCATTGGACATTCGATGGACCATCGAAAGACACCATCGTTTCTAAGTAGAAGATAAAAGTATTGGAACTCTACGATAAAAGTATTGGAACTCTACGACGATAGCTAGCGACTGACCGTTGGACATGCGACGTACCATCGGTGTGCACCATCGTTGCCAAGAAGTAAGCATCAGCACTGGAACCTTACGATGGTCCCAAGCGACATACCATCAGCTATGTGACGGACCGTCGACCTTCACCATCGTACATGATGCGGCAATCTCAATTTTAAATTCTGAAACCCTGGGCTCTGAAGACCTATAAATACTAAGTGATAGGGTTTATTTTGTATTTTATCTTAGACATTATCTTACACATTGTCTTAGACTCCATCTTAGCTTAGTGTTTTTCTTTTTTTCTCACCTATCTTTGACTTTTCTTGGGAAGCTAGATTTGAAATCTACATTCCAGATCTAGTTCTCGACCTTTCATTTTTATCCTGTTTTCTAGTTCACTGTAACTGAGCATATTGTGGGAAGTGAGCATTAGTTTTTGGTTTCAATCATTTTATTCTTATTGAAGATTCAAGAACATATTCTTGTAACCGTTGTAAATAAACTTTGATTTTCTTATGAACAATACAATGATGTTTTCTAGTTCTTTCATGGAAATGTGTGGCTAATCTCCCATAACTGGGGTTATGAGAGCCTTGATGTGAATAACTAGTATGGGTTGTGATTCTGCTTAAGTTCCATAAGTAATCGATATTGAATAAACCTTTCTGTTCTTTACTGATCTTTATTGACTTCAACTTAGTAGAGTCAGCACTACAACATCACTTGTCTGAGAGGAAGGTGTTGTTAGGTTACTTCAATGAAGCAATCAATTGTCGAGAGGAAATTGCTTGTCGAGCAATCCCCAACTGAGGCTCTTCACGAGACGTGGGAGATATTCAAGAAGAAGTTGATGTAATTCCTGAATCACAATATGAATGATATACACTTGATGGAGACACTTTATTAGGCATTCAATTCCATTATGCGGCAGGTTATGGATAATGCAGCGCGTGGATCATTTATGGATTTCACTTTCCGGGAAGCTTCACAAATGCTTGATAGAATGACAAAACAAAGTAGAGCTTGGCATACCAGGGATTCTGTGGTAGCAAGTCCTACTGTGTTAATGGGGATGACTGCAGAACAAAGAAGAAGAGAAGAAGAACGTGAGCAAAACATGGCTCACTTGAAAACACAAATAGATCTGCTGACCAAGCACCTATTATCCGGTAAGACGGAGAGAGTAAAAATAGTCTGTGCGCAAGGGCGTGATGAATCAAAAGATGAGGAGGAAGCTAACTATCTTTATAATCAGGGAGGTTTCCGAGGCAATCGACAAGGAAACCAAGGTTGGAACTACTACAAAAAATCTGGTTACAGGGAATGCGACCAATGCACTTGGAAGAACAGGAATGATCGAAGTGTATTATATATTCCTCCTGGAAATTGGGAAGCTTCCACAACTAGTACGGGGAAGATATCCATGGAGGAAATGTCTATGCAAATAATGAAGAGCCAAGAGGCACAATCGACTGCAATGAATGAGATGAAATGAGACATTTCCTCTGCAAACCAAATGATTGGTTCACATTCTGCGTCGATAAAACAGTTGGAGCAGTAAATGAACAAACTATCGATCACGGTCAATTAGAGGAAGAGTGGCACTCTACCGAGCGATAAAATTAAAAATCCTAGAAATGATTGTGCTTGTATGACAATTACCACACGGAGTGGTAAAACATTACTAGGCTCTTCTATGAGTGAACATGTAGATGATGATCTAATTGAAGAAGATCATAATTTTGCGGAAAATAGTCCAGCCGAAGATGAGAAGCTGGGCAATGATGATATTCCCCTAACCAACAACATGGTAATGGTTTAGGGAAGAAAGAAGAAAAGAAAAAGGGAATGGTGGTCACCACTCACCCAAGACCACCACCTCCTTTTCCTTACAGATTGAAGAAGAAGGCCAACGATACAATGTTTGGCAAATTCATGGCAATGCTAAAACAGTTGATGATAAATTTACTATTGGTGGAAGCCTTGGAGAAAATGCCTGGGTACGCAAAGTTCATGAAAGATCTTGTGATAAATAAAAGAGCAGTAAGCTACGAGCCGGTGGAAAACCTCCATCATTGTAGTGTTATTTCCACAAGGTCCTTGGTGAAGAAGAAGTCAGACCCTGTAACATTTACTATTTCTTGTACGATTGGGCCATTGGAATTTGCTAAAGCCTTGTGTGATTGGGGAGCGAGCATAAATCTGATGCCGCTGGCTGTCTATAAAAGGTTGGGTTCGGGAGATCCCACACCCACCAACATACGACTTTTGATGGCAAATAGGTCGGTAAAATGACCTGTTGGTATTTTGTATGATGTACTGGTGAAGGTTTATAGCCTCATATTTCCTTTAGATTTTGTCATTCTAGATTGTGAAGTGGATTTTGAGGTTCCCATAATCTTAGGTCGACCTTTTCTTGCAACCGAAAGTGTGTTGATCGATTTGCAAGCTAATGAGCTCCTATTCAGGATGAATGATGAAGTTTTGCGATTTGATGTCGATGAAACAACATAAAGAAATGAGTGTGTTTTCCATCATTGATGTATACTATGAGGATGAGCAGGAGGTGCCAATAAAGGAGAAACTTGTTGTCGATCCTTTAGCTGTAGTACTGATGAACTTTTATCATGAAGGCATTGAAGAGCATGAAGAAATTATTTGTGCATTGGCAGGAACGGGTTCATACTCTTATGTTCCTAAGAAGCTAGATCTTGATCTTGCTAATCATTCGAAACCATCCATTGAAGAGCCACCGGTGTTTGAATTTAAAGAACTACCAAAGCATCTAAGGTATGTATTTCTAGGCAATGAAAACATGCAACCCGGTATTATTACATCCAACTTGGGCGAGCAGGAGGTGGAAGCACTTGTTTCGGTGCTTCAAAAGTACAAGAGAGCAATAGAATGGACTATTGCTGATATTATTAGCATCCCTCTGGGCATTTGCATGCATAAGATTCACCTAGAGGAAAGTTGCAAGCTGACCATTGAACGACAGGGTGTGTATGGACTACAGAAAACTCAACTTGTGGACGTTGAAGGACCACTTTCCAATGCCCTTCATGGATCAAATGCTTGACCATTTAGCAGGAAGGGGTTGGTACTACTTCTTAGATGGTTATTCTGGCTATAACAAAATATGTATTGCTCCTGAAGACCAAGAGAAAATGACGTTTACATACTTGTATGGCACCTTCGCATTCAAGCGGATGCCATTTGGGTTATGTAATGCACCAGCTACCTTTCAAAGGTGCATAATGTCCATTTTCTCAGACATTATTGAAGACACCCTGGAGGTGTTCATGGATGACTTTCGTTGGTAGGAGATTCATTTGAATCGTGTTTGGCAAACTTGAGTAAGGCTTTGCAACGGTGTGAGGAATTTAACTTGGTGCTTAATTAGGGAAAATGTCACTTTATGGTGAAGGAGGGCATTGTTCTTGGGCATAAAATTTTAGAAAAAGGGATTGAAGTTGATCGCGTCAAGGTCAAGGTTATCGAGAAGCTACCACCGCTCATTTCAGTGAAGGGAGTGCGTAGTTTCTAGGGTCATGTTTTTAGCAGAGATTCATTAAAGACTTTTCTAAGATTGCAAACTCTTGGAAAAGGAATCTAAGTTTACTTTGATGATGATTGTTGAACGGCCTTTGAACGTCTTAAGAAGAAATTTGTGGAAGCTCCAATTATCATTGCTCCCGACTGGACAAATCCGTTCGAGGTCATGTGTGATGCCAGTGGAGTGGCACTCGGAGCTGTTCTTGGCCAGTAAAGAAAGAAGTTGTTTTATCCGATATACTATGCAAGCAAGTCCCTAAATGGAGCCCAAAAGAACTATACTGTTACTGAGCAAGAACTTCTAGCAGTGGTGTATGCTTTTGAGAAGTTCATGGCATATCTGTTACGTACCAAAGTAGTGGTCCAAACTGACCATGCAGCCTTAAGGTATTTGATGGCTAAAAAGGATGCAAAACCAAGGCTGATTATATAGGTGTTGCTACTCCAAGAGTTTGACTTTGAAGTCAAAGATAGGAAGGATTGCGAAAACCAAGTTGCAGATATGGACAGTGAGCAAGCAGTTAGTGATAAAAGTGAGATAAATGATGCATTTCCTGATGAGGAGATCTTGGTTGCCGCTGTGGAGAAAATGCCTTGGTATGCTGATTTTGCAAATTATGTAGTGAGTGAGATCATTCCGGAAAATCTTTCTTTCCATCAAAGAAAGAAATTCTTTCATGATGCAACACGCTACTTTTAGGATGAGCCGTATCTTTTTCGGCTATGTGCTGACAATATTATACGGAGATGTGTGCCAGAAGCGGACGTATTCTGTATATTGGAAGCATGTCATGCTTCCCAAGTTGGAGGTCATCACGCAGGTGACAGAACCGCCAGAAAGGTATTACAAAGCGGCTATTATTAGCCAAATCTATTCAAGGGTATTCATAAATTTGTTCGAAGGTGTGACCAATGCCAGAGACAAGGGTCTTTTTCCAAACACCATGAAATGTCAATGAATTAGATAATGGAATTAGAGCTATTTGATGTATGGGGGGGCGATTTCATGGGGCCCTTTGTCAGTTCTTTTAGGATGAAGTATATTTTGGTCGTCGTTGACTACGTATCAAAGTGGATAGTAGCCGTTGCTCTAGCCGATAATGAAGGGAAACGATTCGTTGCATTCCTAAAAAGAAATATCTTGTCTAGATTTGGGGTAACACACACTTATGATGATGGTGGCTCACATTTTTGCAATCCGCTGTTCTGAGCTGCATTTGCTAAATACAGAGTAGGACCACACAAGGTGGCAACTCCATACCACCCACAAACCAGTGGTCAAGTGGAGGTGTCAAACAGAGAGATAAAAGTTATCTTGGCTAAAGCCGTAAATGCAAGTCAGCAGGATTGGTCCCGAAAAATAGATGATGCTCTATGGGCATATAGAACAGCATTCAAAACACCTATCGGCATGTCACCATACCAAATGGTTTATGGCAAAGCATGTTATTTACCAATTTAATTAGAACATAAGGCGTTGTGGGCGCTTAGGAAGCTGAATTTGGATTGGAAGGAACCAGCAGAACTGAGAATGGGACAGTTTAATGAGATGGATGAATTTCGTCTAAATGCTTATGAAAGAGCAGATCTCTATAAAGAGAAGAAGAAGAAGTACATGATCAGAGAATCATGCAAAGAAGTACATGATCAGAGAATCATGCATCGGAGCATTCAAAAAGAAGACCTGGTACTACTTTTAAACTCCAGACTCAAGCTATTCCCAGGTAAGCTAAATCTAAATGGTCAGGGCCATTCAAGGTAAATCAAGTCTACTCGTCTCGAGTAGTTGAACTTAAAAGTAAAGACGGAGGTGTCTTTAAAGTTAATGGCCACCGTGTTAAACTGTACATCGATCCTAATGACTCAGTAAATCTTATTGTTAACATTGATCTTAAGGAAATTGAGTAATCGAGATGTCCAAGTCGTGCCGCGACAATAAATCAGGCACTAGTGGGAGGCAACCCACATTTTTGTTGTAGGAAAGCATTATTTTTAAGTATTTTGTTCATTTGTTAAAACTGAAAAGTTCATGTAAGTGTGCAGGTACTAAGATGAAGATAACACAGATGCAAAGAAAGTTCAGGAAAACCGATGGAGGGAACCGACGGACCGTCGCTTGATCAATGGACCGTCAACGTCCATCGTCGTAAGAAGTCAAGAAACTAAGATTCTGGTAAAGTTGCAACAGATTGGTCCAACGGAACGTCGCATGTGCCATGGACCATCACCCTGAACCATCGCATAATGGTCCTAGGTATGTTCACTATAAAGTCGAAACGGTATGTCCGACTTATCATCAAATGTGCGACGGACCGTCGCGCACACCGTCGCACTTAACCTTTGCATAGCTGGTCGGGTCGAATCGCTTTAAATAACTGATTTTTAATTCCTATCCATTTCCAAACATTTTTAAACTGATAAGTTGAGGCAGTTAAGTAAATCCCAACGTTTAAAAACACTTGTGCCCTTTCATTCCCCCTCACAGCTCTTCATTTTCCCATCTTCCTATCTATTTAAAGGCCATTCACCTCTCTCATTTTTCCTCACGAGACACAAATATTTATCTGTTATTTGAAGTTCATTGTGTAAAGTCTGAGTAGTGCATTCATACTACAACAAGAAGGTACATATTTCCTTTCTCTATCTATGATTCTTAAACATGTGAGCAAATCAAAATGAGTGAAGTCAAGAGAACAAATGTTGTTTCTTTTTATTTTGTTGGGTGATTGTTGTTTATGATTTTCTTCTAGTCCAAATTTAGCATACACTGGGAGAAGTCTGAGTAACCCATGGACAAAAAATGACAACTTAGGGTGTTGAATTAGCGATTAAAATGCGATGAAAATCGCCCTTATATGATATGCACAGAAGATGTTCGATAAAATGCCTCAAAGAGGTTTCAAGTTACCATATGCAAGCAACGGTACATGCAACGGAACTTTGGAGTCCAGACGGACCGTCGCATGACACTGTCTTACCTATGTCAAAAACTGATTCACAGAAATCTACCCGACAGTAGGGATCGATGAGCCGTCGCATGCCTGATGGATCGTCGCGCCCCACCTTCACACATTTCTCAGAACATGAGTTACCAGAATACTCCGACGGTAGAGGTCAACGGACTGTCGCTGATCTGAAACTTTTCTATCTTCTGTTTTCTGACTGTACACTAATAAATGCGATACTTTCCAGGTACTACGGCACCTAAAATACCACCATCTAGGGGCAGAGGTAGAAGCCAACAAGCCGGGCAAGCGCAAAGTTCTGATGCGCTGGCTCGAAACACTAGGCAAAATCGTCAACCGGTGGTTTCTTCATCCTCCTCATCTGACGAGGTAGTTGAAAGCAGCAGTAGCACCTCTATGTCAGTACCGCCGGAGGTAGCAGTCAAAACTTCTAACCCTATTCCAGAAGAAGTGCCTCAACAAGAGGATCCGAAAGACATTCGTTGAAAGGATCAGCAGCTTAGGGAAGCCATAAGATGGCAAGTAGCGGGTGCTCGTAACATCTTCTACGAAGGACTGGAACCTACTTCAGATAGGCTATTTTCGAGGAACACCAGATTATCAGAACAACCTTGCATGAATATCCAGAGCTTGAGCGTCGTTTCAATGCATATGGGTTGGATTGGATAAGTAGGCCACTGGGATCGTACCAACCTATCTTGGTGCAGGAATTCTTCCATAATTATCTGGCACTACTAGAAAAGGATTTACCCAAGGTTGCAACGGCTGCAGATAGGGATAAGGTTAATGTAGTCCCAGTGAGAGGAGTCGACATTGATATCTCGGAAAGAACGCTTAACAGGTTTTTATTTGGCCCAGAATATCAGATACCAGGGGCTATCCCAGAGTTCGAGCATCGTTTATTCACATGAGCTGAATAAAGGCGATGGCTAGCCAGGATTCTGACAGATGGAGGTAACCCTCCATGGTTGCTTGACCCACGTGAGAGAATCTCAAAGAAATCACTGAGTTTCAGGGCAAAATTCTGTTGGACTATTGTGCGACTTAGGCTTATGCCCACAGGTGGTGATGATCGTCTTGAGATAACCCAAGCTGTGATATTTGTTGAATTGATCTAAGGGTTGAGCGTAGATTTTGGTCACATCATCTTCGATGAATTATTCTTCCGCGCCCGTAAGACTCACACTGCCTTGCCATTTCCCTGCCTCATCATCGAACTATGCAAGAGGGCAAATGTTTCCTAATCAGTGGAGTTGATAATGAGGTCCCGACACTGCACAAATAGGATATTGAGAAGATGAAAGATGAGTCGAGGTTCGATTTGACAACCAACCGGCCTCCAGTTCAGCAGACTCAGTCCTCCCCGGTACCCGAATCATCAAATTTTCCTGCAGGTATGCCCATGCCTCTGACTGTTTATGCACCTCCGACCACCTCTACAGGCTCAGCTTCCATGCCAATGGGCGGGACCCCAGATTCTACATCTATCCCACCCCTACCTTCTGAGTACAGGCTGAACCCTGACAACTTCGCAAAGACTGTGAAGACCATCAAAAAGGTGGAAAAACAGATAGTACTTTGGGAAAAGATTTCAAACCCTTCGTGGAGAAAATTATTGCTGATGCATTGCGGCCGTTTCAAAATATCCAACTTCGAATGGATAATATGGAGGATCGGATAAACGAAAAGATAGATGCTATGTCCGTTCCAGATTTTGCCAAATTGATTGAAGAAGTCATTGACTCCGGGCAGACTTCGATAGGATACAACAGCAACCACAGTAGCCCGACTTTGATCCAGTCCAGGTTGTTAGTGATAAGGACGAGGGTTTTATTGATATTTTTGGGCATCTGATCAAAGACAAAGGTAAACAGGCAGCGGTGACAGATGAGAATGCTGAAAGGGCAGCTACAAAAGCTGCTAAGAAAGAAGGAAACACATAATGGAGACCATGTCACCTCAGAAGCTCGAGGAATTTCAGATGCAGCGGGCAGCCAAGAAGTCAAAGAAAACAGCAGCAAAAGAAGAGAAAAGGCTACAGGATGAAGCAGCTAGCGTATCCACAAGTGCTGCCCTAGTTAGAGGGCAGATTTCAGACCCAGCTAGAGTTGAGATACCTCCAACCATGGAGGGTGAGATTGTGAGTACTCCCACAACCATGGGGGTTAACGTTGTACCTAGCGAGGCCACTGGAGCCTCACCACACTTGACAGATGCCTCAGATGAATAAGAGGCGCACCACAAGTATTTTTCCTTCCCTTGAACTTACATCATATGCATTGGGGACAATGCATTGTTTTGTGTGGGGGTGGGATATGCTTGTACCATGTAGGGTTATGTTTCCGGTATTGTTGACCCTAACACGTGCTATCTAGGAGATTCGGCATGTTTAGGATGCTATTAGTTTAATTTTAGTTTTTTCATGGATTATCTAAGTTTAATTTCCGTTACGCATTTTCTTGTTTTAAGTATGTTTTGTTGGTAAACACTTTCATCGAATAAATAAAATTCCCTTTTATGTTAACTCTAGTTTGTATATGTGCATGACAAATGACTATGGCAAAGTGTTTGTGTACATTTGTTATATAATTAATTCCTCTTTTCCTATTGGTAAAAGTGCTATATGGCCATATGTGATTCTGAAACTGGCATACGAACGTAAGTGATTATAGCCAAATGTTACCAATCCCAGGAGTTAGTAGAATAGGAATTAACTTAGTTCTTGTGTGTGTGAGCGTTTGTATAGTTACTACAGATTTGCTACATCAGAACTTGCTCGGTTCATTTATGTTGATTTGTTTCTGACTCAATAAGACAGAATAGTAAGCCTCCTTGTTTTGTTAGTTCCCTTAGCCAAAATAACTACCTACCAAAATTAGTTTACTGTAAACCTTGTTGATCCTTGTTAGGTGTTTATTTTACCCAAATAAATAGGGATTCACTCTCTAGTAAATGTTACCATTTAGCGTTGGCCCTGGTCTGAGATTGGATATTGTGTACCTTAACTTAGGTAAATAACCTAAGTTGAGGGTGGCTACTGCTGAAGTATTGACAATATAGGAGAATGATCCAAGTTATGTCATGAGTAAGCATCCGGCCCTGGTCTAGTTAGCTGGCTAGTAGATATTGTCCACCTCAACTGACTGCATCGGCATAAGTTGAGGGTGGCTGATGCTTATACGTATATAAAATCTTTCAAAAAAAAAAAAGGTTTGGCTGTTGGGATAATGTTGAACTGAAATGAATAAATAAAGTTGTATTCTTGGAAAATAGCTACCTAGAAGGGCAAATGAGAGTGAAACTAGCCACTCCTTCCTAAAAATCTATCCGCACCAAGACCAAAAGCTCATTTTTTATCCTGAAAGGTCCTACTTGATCTTGGAGAGTCAGTTATGCATAAACATTAGATGATATGGGAAAGCCTATGGGTGTGGATTATGTTTGTAACTTCTGTTCTGAGAGTGAGAGTATTAGATTAGTCCACAAAATTGCCTATATGTAATAAGAGGTGGACTTCATTGGGAGTGCGAGCACATAAGTTATCCTCAAGACTGTTGATTCCTTTGGAATATTATATCTATGGGTATAAATATGTTGAGTAGTAGTTGATGCCAGTTATAGATCCTTATGTGTTAAAGTGTTTAGCCAAATGGGCGGTTGAATAATTGTATCGCTATGTCGACATGACCGTGAACTGCCTGTCATTTTGCTGTTCGTACTTGCAATAATGGTGTGAGTTGCTTGGGGACAAGAAATTGTCTTAAGTTGAGGGTGTTGATGTTCCGGCTTTTGACGGAACATCTTAGGCCTTTTTCATAATATAAATGCATGTTTTCAAGCAACTAATGTTGTATTTGACTTGGAATTTTAGTGTTTTCAGGAAAAAATCTAAGTGGGATGAATTACTTAGGAAAATGGGAAAAATTAAGAGGAAAGTAGTTGTGACGATGTGAGCAACAGAATGTCGCTCATGTGACGGACAGTCGGTCGGTACCGTCGCCAAGAAGCAGAAGACCAGGCCACTGGAATCATGCAATGGTCCCATCCGATGGACCATCAGACATTCGACGGACCGTTGAAAGACACCGTCGTTGCTAAGCAAAAGATAAAAGTATTGGAACTCTGCGATGGTAGCCAGTGATGAACCATCGGACATGCGACGTACCGTTAGTGTGCACCATCGTTGCCAAGTAGTAAGCATCAGCACTGGAACTTTTCGACGGTCCCAAGCGACGTACCGTCATCTATACAACGGACCGCCGACCTTCACCGTTGTACATGATGCGGTAATCTCAATTTTAAATTCTGAAACCCTGGGCTCTGAAGACCTATAAATATTAAGTGATAGGGTTTATTTTGTATCTTATCTTAGATTTGAGAGATACATTTTCAGATCTAGTTCTCTATCTTTCATTTTTATCTTGTTTTCTAGTTCATTGTAACTGAGCATATTGTGGGAAATGAGCATTAGTTTTTTGTTTCAATCATTTCATTCTTATTGAAGATTCAAGAACACATTCTTGTAACCGTTGTAAGTAAACTTTGATTTTCTTATGAACAATACAATGATGTTTTCTAGTTCTTTCATGGAAATTGTGGCTAATCTCCCATAGCTGCAGTTATGGGAGCCTTGATGTGAGTAACTAGTATGGGTTGTGAATATTCTTAAGTTCCATAAGTAATCGATATTGTATAAACCTTTCTATTGTTTACTGATCTTTCTTGACTTCAACTTAGTAAAGTCAGCACTACAACATCACTTGTCCGAGAGGAAGGTGTTGTTAGGTTACTTCAATGAAGCAATCACTTGTCCAAGAGAAAATTTCTTTTTGAGCAATGTAACGATCTCTCTTAGTCGAAGCTTGAAAGGTAAGCCCGTGGCTGCAAACTAGAAGAGTCAGTACTAGAATATCACTTGTTCAAAAGGAAGGTGTTGTTAGGTTACTTCGATGAAGCAATTACTTGCCTGAGAGGGAAGCGCTTTTCAAGCAATGTAACGACTTCTATTGATTGCAACCTAAAGGGCAAGCCTACGAACATCACTTGTCCGAGAAAAAAGTGTATAGTGAGAAAAGAAAGAGTTTACATGGACTTGAAAGACTTTAATCTTTAGTTTAACGGTAATGCCTTAACAGGATTTGCCTACATGAGAACATAGTTGAATAGTAAACACGTCCTTTAGGTTCAAGAGAATTAATGGATGCAATACCCATTGAGGTCAAGAGATAAATGGGTAAATAATAGGATTCAACTCATCTTGCAATTGAAATGTCAATTAGAACTCTAAAGTGATTTATAACCCGACCTGTTTAAGAATCTTGGTAACCATAACCCTGGTTTTCCATAATATCATATTTGAAACCTTATAATAGAAAGTGTTAGTTTGAAGCATTCAACACCATTATATCTACTCTCCAAACCCCCCATTTACATGAAAGTATTAACAATCAGCTGATTGTATCATAAATAACTTACATTGACACCATATTCCCTATGGGATTCGACCCCAAAGTAGTTGGGTTCTATATTCAACAGCGACCGCTTACATACTCAAAAGAGAGGTGTAATTTGGGTGTATCAGAAATACATGATTAATGGTTTGACAGTGGTCTCTACAAGATTATAGTATTTGATATGATTTTTATGAAGATGAGAGGGAGTTTCTTAATGTGATTATGTTCTTGTGTTAAAGAGAAAGAATTGCATATAATTGATATCTTTGACATGACCACCTTGTGTCTTTGAAATGTTAAAAAGGAGAGTTTCTTGCATGTATTTACAAGAGTTTTAAGAAAGAGTTCTTTGAAATGAATTGTTGATATTGTGGTCCCAAATTTTGATGTTTTGAAAAAGAGATAATAAGATGCTATTATTGGCTCTGAGATGTTACTTGCAAGTCCATGGTATGACGATACTATATGTATGTATGCCATAACAGAATTAGAGTTTTTTCAGAGTTTGATTTCAGAGAATACATGTTATAAGGAGTTAAAAATGGGCCTAAAGAGGGTTAGTTGGTTACCCAAAGAAGGCACGAGTCAATTGACTCATTGTCCAAAACCGTGATTTGCCGACACGAGGTTATGATACCTGAAAGAGAAATTGTATGCTAGCGACGACCCTATGGCGTAGTAGAGATTCAGAGACTCCAACCCTTATGGTAAACTGGGGTTAGGGGGCTTGGCTGTAGAGTAGGGGTAGATACCATATAGCCCATGGGGTATACCACCTAGCACAAAAGTAAAACAAAGAGTGTCACAGAGTTCAGATAATTTTATAGAGTCTTTTTAACATGCCCATGTATTTTTTGTACCGTATATTATGTTTATGAATTTCTTTGAAATCTCTCTCACTTTTGTTGAATAAAAATTGTTATTTTGGATTTACTCTGTGTACCAGTACAACTATATTGACCCCCTACCTTTCAGGTTCTGAGGATCAATCTAGAGGTCCGGCTAAGGAGTAGAGATTTCAGAAAGAAAAGAACTGTGCAGTGGTGAATTTTTTTTGTTTCGGAAGGCCTGTTTATTCCAGATTATGTTATTTATTTTGTTTTGGGTCTACTGGAGGCCTTGTCCCAGATTCATACAGTTGTCATTTTTGCATGTAATAGAGATTTTGCAGATTGGGTTAGATGTTGTCTAGTGTTGTTGGATTTTGTTACTTTATTGGTCAATTGAATCCAGAGTATGACCATAAGTATAAAGTTATATTTCCACATTTTCTTTTACTACATGAATATGTTGCATGACTACCAGATAGAAAAGAGCGTCCGACCCTTCATGGTTTGTAATGTCCATCACGGCTAGGGCCCAGTTCGGGTCGTGACAAAATTGGTATTAGAGAACGGTTCATGGTCCCAAGGTGTCTGCGAAATCGCGTCGAGTAGAGTCTTGTTTATGGGTGTGTAGCACGCCACACTTATAGGCAGAAGACTAATAGGAGTTTAGGAATGCTTCCCTTCCTTGTGATGTAGTTCATGTTGTTGAGTCTGTATGTCTCCTAATCAATGATTCCTTGTCTTTCATAAAATCACTATGGCTCCTCGTAGAATCAATGATCAGAATGCTAAAGCGGAAGAGGTCCATACAAACCATGGGATGCGGAGCCGTAACAGAGCTCACACCCCAGAACCTGTCCCTACTCCAGAAATACCTCTCTCAAGCTCCAAGGACAAATGTTAATCGTCCCAGCCTCCTCAGAGGGATATTTCGAATGCTGAGTTTAGGCAGTCCATTCATATGATTGCAGAACTGATAGCCTCTCAGACCTATCGATCTGAAGATGTGGGTTCGGTATCTAGCACATCTAAAATTACTCAGGTTGGTCAGTTCATGAGATTGAACCCGCCCATATTCACTGGAATGAAAGTTAAAGTGGACTCTCAAGGGTCTATTGATGAGTTTGAAAAGATTTTTTGAGTTCTGCACGTGAATAAAGTTGAGGGTGTGGAGTTGGCAGCATATGAACTGAAGGATGTGGCAAACCAACGGTGTAATAAATGGAAGAATTCAAAGGGTGGTGATGTCGAGCCTTTGGTGTGGGGTGAGTTTGTGGAAGCCTTTTTAGAGCGATTCTCTCCTCAGGAGTAGAGGGAGGCCAAAGCATAGGAATTCATAAACCTAAAGAAAGGAAAAATGAGCATCAAGGAATGCACTCTTAGGTTCAATCAACTAGCCTGTTATGCTCCAGAAATGTCAGGAAATATGAGATCCCATACGAGTAAATTTACATCCAGTCTTTCAGATGACTTGGTTCTTGAATGCAAGGGGCAATTCTGAAAGGGATATGGACTTCTCCCGACTGTCAGTTCACATACAGTAAGTAGAGGATCAGAAGAAGAAGGTGGTTGAGGCAAGGGAAAAAGATAGGCAAGGCAAGAGGGCCATACCAGTATATCAGAACCATAGTCAGTATCAAGATAGTAATTGGGGGACCAGGTGGCAGAAAAAGAAGAAGAATTGGAGTAATTCTAAGTCCGCAGCCATTGCTCCAGTGCCCAGACCTCTAGTTGATCGGTGATTTGACGATTTTCAGTCTATTCATAGGCCAAGAGTGTAGGGTACGCAGTCTCAGGGGAGTGTAGCTCATACTTCTCGGTCATACCCACGTTGTGGAAGATGTGGGAGGGATTATCCAGGAAGATGTTAGTTTGGCACCATCATATGTTATTTGTGCGGCAAGCCAGGTCATATCCAGAGGGATTGTCCGACAGCGAGATCAAATATTGGGGGAGATAGGTCACAGGCTAATCCCTCTGCGCCAACACCACCTCCCAAGGGCACCCCTTCGGCTACCGTAAGTGGTCGCAACCAATTGTATGCTTTGTCAAACTGCTAGGAGGCAAAAGCCTCACCAAATATAGTCACAGGTACATTACAAATTTTCTCTCGTGACGTGTATGTGTTACTTGATCCCGGATCTACCTTGTCTTATGTGACCCCATATATGGCTGTTAGTTTTGGGTTTGAGCCTGATGTAATTGCAGAACCTTTCTCTATTTCCACTCTGGTGGGTGACTCTGTTGTGTCTAGGAGAGTGTATAAAAATTATGTTATGTTATTTTATAGTTGTGATACTATGGCAGACCTCCTAGAGCATGATATGGTTGATTTGATGCCATCTTAGGAATGGACTGGCTCCATTCATGTTATGCCACGCTAGACTGTAAAACCCAAAAGATTACTCTTTCTTTTCTGAATGAGCCCGTGATTGAGTTGGAGGGGCATTCTTTGGCATCTAGAGGAAAGTTTATATCTTACCTTAGAGCCCATAAGCTTATTTCCGGAGGTTTTCTGTATCATTTGATCCGAATAAAAAATTCTAGTATTGAGAGTCCTCTTCAGTTAGTCCCTGTGGTAAATGAATTTCCAAAAGTTTTTCCAAAGATATTCTAGGGGTACCACCTGATAGGGAGATAGATTTTGGTACTGATCTACTACCAAACACCCATCCCATCTCTGTTCTGCCATATAGAATGGCTCCTGTAGAACTGAAAGAGTTGAAAGAATAGCTAACAGATCTTCTAGACAAAGGTTTTACCTATTCTAGTGTTTCTCCCTGGGTTGCACCTGTGCTCTTCATGCGCGAAAGAAAGATGGTTTCCTCCGTATATGTATAGATTATCGCTAGCTGAATAAGGCCACTGTCAAAAACAAATATCCCCTTCCTAGAATTGATGATCTTTTTTATCAGCTTCAGGGTGCTAGATGTTTTTGAAAGATCGAACTTCTTTCAGTATATCATCAGTTGAAGGTTAGAGAGGCTGATATTCCAAAAAATGCTTTTCGAACCCGATACGGTCATTATGAATTTTTAGTCATGTCCTTTGGGTTAACTAACCCCCTTTTAGCTTTTATGGACCTAATGAATAGGGTGTTTCGTCATTTTATAGATCTCTTCATCATTGTTTTCATTGATGACATTTTGATTTATTCTAAGAGTAAGGAGGACCATGCCAATCACCTCTGAATCATTCATCGGACTCTTAAAGATCATAAGTTGTATGCGAAATTTTCTAAATATGAATTCTGGCTTGGTGCTATTTCTTTCTTGGGGCATATTGTTCCTAGTGAGGGAATTAAAGTTGATCCCAAAAGGTTGAGGCAGTGAGAAAATGGCCCAGACCCATGACTCCAACCGACATTCGGAGCTTCTTGGGTTTGGTAGGGTACTACAGAAGATTTTTAGAGACTTTTTGCTCCATAGCTGCTCCACTTACTAAGTTGACATAAAAAAGGTGAAGTTTGTGTGGTTTGACTCATGTGAGAATAGTTTTGAGAGGTTGAAAGACAAGTTGACTACTGCACCTATTCTGACTCTTCCAGAAGGTACTGGGGGATTTGTGGTGTACTGTGATGCATCCCTAATGGGACTTGGGTGTATACTTATGTAGCACGTTAAAGTGGTTGCTTATGCATCTAGGCAATTGAAGGTGCATGAGGGAAATTACCCCACGCATGACTTGGAATTAGCGGTCGTGGTATTTGCACATAAAATTTGGCGGCACTATCTTCATGGGGTACATGTTGATATATTTACTGACCACAAGAGTTTACAGTAAGTTTTCTCACAAAAAGAATTAAATCTCAGGAAAAGGCATTGGTTGGAGCTTTTGATGGATTACGACATGACCTTGCACTATCATTCAGGCAAGGCAAATGTGGTAGCCGATGCCCTCAGTAGGTTATCTATGGGCAGTCTTTCTCATGTTGAGGAAGGGAAGATAGAGATGTTGAAAGATATTCACCGACTTGCAAGTCTAGGAGTGTGACTTTTGAATTCCGAGGATGGAGGAGTAGTTGTTCAGGAGATAGCTAAATCTTCCCTTTGTGAAAAAGTTAAGGAGAAGCAGGCTAAAGATCCCATTTTGATGCAAATTAAGAAAGATGTGGGGCAACAGAAGGTTATGTCTTTTGAAATTGGTGGTGATGGAATTCTAAGATATTAAGGTAGGTTATGTGTGCCAGATGTCGATGGTTTGGGGAAAAGAATTCTCGATAAGGCTCACACCTTGAGGTATGTTGTTTACCTAGGCTTTACTAAAATGTACCATGATCTTAAGACAATATATTGGTGGAATAATATGAAATGTGATGTGGCTGACTTTGTTTCCAAGTGTTTGAACTGCTAACAAGTTAAAGTGGAGCATTTGAGGCCAGGTGGTACTTCCCAAGAGATAGCCTTGCTTCTGTAGAAGTGGTAGATGATCAATATGTATTTCATAACGGGACTTCATAGGTTCCAAAACCAATATGATTCTAGATGGGTAATTGTAGACCGGCTGACCAAGTTAGCTCACTTTCTGTCTGTCAGGACTAACTATTTGAGAGACGATTATGCCGAGTTATACATTAAGGAAATAATTCGCCTGCATGGGGCACCTGTATCTATTACATCGGACTGAGTTACAAAATTCTCTTCACAGTTTTGGAGATCTTTTCAGAGGGGTTTAGATACCCATGTGAACCTGAGTACTGCTTTCCACCCCCAGACAGATGGGCAAGCTGAACGCACCATTCAGACCCTAGAAGATATGTTGAGGGCCTGTGTAATTAAAATCAAAGGTATTTGGGTAGATCACTTTCCATTGATAGAGTTTGCATATAATAATAGCTACCATGCCAGTATAAAGATGGTCCCTTTTGAAGCATTGTATGGGAGAAGATATAGGTCACCAATATGGCGGTATAAAGTGGGTGAGAAGAAGGGAGCTAGAATTTGAGATTGGTGATTGGGTGTTTCTCAAAGTCTGCCCTATGAAGGGAGTCATGTGATTCAGGAAGAAATCGAAGCTGAGTTTTCGTTATACAGGACCATACCAGATCTTAAGAAGAATAGGTGAGGTTGCGTATGAGTTATAATTTCCCGGAAGTTTGGCTTTTGTCCATCCCGTACTTCACATATACATGTTGAAGAAGTGTATTGGAGATCACTTTCTAGTGTTGCCTGTCGAAGAGGTCAATGTGAAAGACTCATTGATTTATGAGGAGGAATTCGTTGCTATTCTAGAGCGTCAGGTCCGGAAGTTGAGGAGCAAGGAGATAGTCTCAGTGAAGGTGTTGTGGAAGAATAAGAAAGTTGAAGAAGCTACTTGGGAATCAGAAGATGACATGCGAGCTAGATACCCCCACCTCCTTAAGCTAGTGAGTGATGGCATAGAAGGTACAATCTTTGCCTTATTCTTTCTATGACCTTAGAACACTTGAAATTGTGCTTGTTTGTGTTCCGCGTCATTATTCGAGGATGAATGATCCTAAGGGAGGGATAATGTAACACCCCGTAGTTCTGTTTGACTTGATGTCACCTATAGGCATGTTTGAGAGGCTAGCAACTTGAAAATACTCTAATTGTAAAAAAGGACTTAGTCATTTTTTAGCCCCTAATCTTTGACAATTTTATTTTCGATCCCGATCCTCAATAGTTGATATGTTAGCTAGTTCTTGATTTGGTAGGTCAATAAGTGTTCCCGGACAAGTTTTGGATTTTTTTCGGGACGCGTTTAGACCTTGTTTCGTGTCCAAAAATAGTGACCCAACGCGATCTTGGCATGCCATATGGCTCATTGCGTTGGTCAATTTTGCGCAGGAACTGCTTGGCAAAAGTACTGAGGCTTGGTGTGATTAGGGCGCGATGCGTCAGGTATCACGTCGATGCCCAGTTGTTTCAGCTTTTAAAATTCACATTTTCAAGGGCAATTGGGTCATTTTCCCTTATTCCAATACGCCACAAACACGATATTAAAACATCATATTAGCACTCTAGGTTGTTTTTCATGAAAAATAAACATCAATTGAAAACCCTAGCCTCTTCTCTTAAGACCTAGAGCTCATCCTTACAAGACAGAAATTTCTAGAACTAAGGTGTGATTTGGATTCTGCTCTTCCTCCTAAGGGATATAAGGTACGTGGGGTTAATCCTAAAAACGACATGGGCTTGTTGAAGCACTTGAACATGACTTTAAAGTTTATCAAGCATGTATTTATAAAGAAGTTTTGGAATCTATGTTTCAATTATGCATCATGGATAATTTGATGATATGGTTATTTTGGCCTTTAGTATTTTCCCCTTAAATTGATTTATACCTATATGTGTATGTATGAAATTGAAGATTTGATTTAGAACATTACTATTGAAACCCCTCTCTTTTGATGAATTGGAGTTTATGAACTTAGTGGGAATGATTTGAAATACATGTTTAATGGTCTGAAAGTGGTCTCTACAATATTAGAGTATTTGACATGATTTTTATGATGATGAAAGGGAGTTTCTTGATGTGATTATGTTCTTGTGTTAAAGAGAAAGAATTGCATGTGATTGATATCTTTGACATGAGCACCTTGTATGTTTGAAATGTTAAAAAAAAGAGTTTCTTGCATGTATTTACATGACTTTTAAAAAAGAGTTCTTTGAAATGAATTATTGATATGGTGGTTACAAATTTTCATTTTTTGAAAGAAGATACAATAAGATGCTATTATTGACTCAGAGATGTGACTAGCAAGTCCATGGTATGACGATACCATATGTATGTATGCCATAACAGAGTTAGAATTTTCAGAATTTGATTTTAGAGAATACATTTTATACAGAGTTAAAAATGGGCCTAAAACGGGTTAGGTGGTCCCAAAATTATGATTTTCCGACACGGGGTTATGATACCCGAAAGGGAAATTGTACGCTGGCGACGGCCCTGTGGCGTAGTAGAGATTCAGAGACTCCAATCCTTGCGGAAAACTTGGGTTGGGGGCTTGGCTACTGAGTTAAGTGAATATTCCATATAGCCCGTGGAATTTCAGAGATGCAAGGTATACCAACTAGCGCAGAAGTAAAACAAAGAGTGTCACAGAGTTCAGATGATTTTATAGAGTCTTTTAAATATGCCCAAGTATTTTTGTACCGTATATTATGTTTATAAATTGCTTTTAAATTGCTTTCACTTATGTTGAATAGAAATTGTTATTTTAGATTTGCTCTGCGTACTAGTACAACTGTATTGACCTCCCTACCTTCCAGGGTCTGAGGCTCAATCTAGAGGTCTGGCTAAGCAGTAGAGATTTCAGAATGAGGAGAACTGTTCAGTGGTGAGCCTTCTTTGTTTCGGAAGTCCTGTTTATTCAATATTATGTTATTTATTTTGTTTTGGGTGTATTGGGGCCTTGTCCCATATTCAGACAGTTGTCATTTTTGCATGTAATAGAGATTTCGCAGACTGGGTTAGATGTTGTCTAGTGTTGTTGGATTTTATTACTTTATCGGTCAGTTGAATCCAGAGTATGACCATGACTCCGTATGAAGTTATATTTCCACATTTTCTTTTACTATATGAATATGGTGCATGACTACCAGATAGAGAAGGGCGTCCGAGCCTTCATGGTTCGGAATGCAGATCACAGCCAGGGCCCGGTTCGGGGCGTGACATTCTCGCACCATCTAGGCAGCGTGGCACGGCCTAATTGTATAGGCAAACTGTGTTGTGCTACCTTAAGTTGCAACCAAGGGCGTGCCATGCCCTTAACGCGGCACCTAGTCAGCGTGGCACACCAATGACTTCAAAACGTGCAACTTTGCACAATGTTTGTCCCATGCATTTGTCCTTTCATCCCAAGATTTGTGATGTTGTTTTCACTTGATTTTCAGCTTGTTTAACATCCATTTATCATCTTGATCAGCTCACCAAGCATCCTATAACATCAAACTCTGCAGTTTAGAACCCAAAACAACATACAATCTAAGAGGATGAACTAGTAAAGACATTGCTCAAGCTAAGAGTACGAGTTTTGTCATCTAGTCCTTAATATTTTGACTCCAAACTCTCTATGAACACTCCTTAAATGCTACAAATACATAACTTGACACTTAGAAGCTCATTTATCCAAGAATTAACTCATTAAGCACAAGAGATATCCTCAAAACTAAGCTAAACAAGGTCGGATAACTATACTTAGGTGCATAAATCCACCTAGCTATGATCACTAGGCAATCCTGGAGTAAGTGTTTGCAAAGTCTCCAACAATTCTTTATCCCCAAGCTTGTTGAGTTCATGGGAATCTGAAGAGTTAATAGCACCAGTTGGTCCTGGATTAGACGCGTGCACAGTCTCATCAGTAGCAGCATTGGATTCACTGACATCGGATACCACAGTGTGCCTCTCTTCGCATAAAACATAATATATGCTTCCGGTGCCAAAACAAGATCTTCCTGAACCTGAGAAGCCTATGACAATCAAAGAAAATATCAAGTTAGTTGTCGTAAATTTTTCTATGCCTCTCTCTGCACTAGGGAACTGTACAGTAGTAAATAACACAGAGTGAAGTATCTAGTACCCCCTGAACTATTTTTCAGAAGCCGAAAAGAGTAGCTTTTCCTCGGAAACACTTTTGTCAAAAATATATTGCTACTCTAATGTTTTTGGCAAAAGTGTTTTTCACGTTAATTAGTCAAATGCAAACTACTGCTCACCTGAAGTGCTTATTCATAAAACGTTTCTAACAAAAAGGTTTTTTCAAAATAAGATTTCAGCGACATATAACAGAAGACACCATTCCACTATTCTACGTACCTCTGAGTCATCAAATTAATACCAATCATTTGGTGCAGGACGAAAGAAGCTGTAATAGTGTCCTGCAGAGGATGTAAGCCTGGCATTCACTATAACTGCATAACGATCATACTTCATTTCTTCCAGTTGAGAAAAGGAAAATATTTAAATAACATCAAGTCCTGCCAACACAAGATCTCGAAGGAAACTTTAGAAGTTTTAATGTACGCAAATGTCCAAATGCAGCTCTTTACGACATATTGAACTGTGTACGTTATCTACCAGAATACAGGGAAAATTAAATCTCGTTATACCAAATACTTTATAGACGTAGTAGATACTCACATTATTGGTTTGCTTGTTATGATCGGAATAATGAAGCAAGTCCAATTCCAGTGGAAATGAAACATGCTTATCAACCTTCTAAACAACCGAAGGGGCCTAATCGAACATGAGTTGCTTCTCAATTGAGACTCGCGCGTTACATTTTTTACAAGAAAACCTGATCTCTGGATCATCAAGTTTCTCAACTCGACTGAATGACTCCAATGCTGAATGTAAGTTGTCAACATCCTTGATCTCCAAACTTACGTCAATAAGAGGCTCGTAAGTGTTGGAGTAGTGACCGTAGTTGCAACAGCTGAGCTGAAGTTCGAGAAAGACAAATAAACATTATAAATTTCATCTTCACAGAAACTAGACGATAAATCTGGTACTGTCACAAACAACACAACCATTCATCATCATCCATACTATTACGCGTAGTATTCTCTACGTGCTTCATTGATGGAATGTTGTTTCGACGCTTTCAGTTGCAACATGTAAAATTAAAGTTCACTTTAGAAGGAAATAAATAAATGTCTAGGTCTGATCCGGATCCGGCTGTTCTCCATTTCCTTTCTCTCCGTTTTCCCGAAGTCCCCATCTTGATTAATGACACATGGACTAATTAAATTAAATGGCTAAGGTTTAATTTATTCTAAACCTCTAACTATGATTAATATAATATATCAACTAAAAATAAGTTGTTTTATCTCTATCAGTTTCTCAATATTCCCGTCCTATTATTTATCTCAACTTTCTCTTATTTCCTCCAAATTTATCAATTATAATTTGGCAATAAGATACTGAAATGAATTTTTGGTATCTAATATAGAAACTTTAGTAGTTAATATAACAACTTTATTTTCAAAGTCATCTCAACACATATACAATTTTCAAATCACGGCAGTAAAAAGGGATATATGGAATGACTTCGAGAAAACATTTTTCAGTCCTTCCATTCTTTTGCTCATGATTCTTCAATTCGATTTCAAATTTATGAATGGTTCGAGAAAATAGAGAGGAGCCGGATAATCGTTCTTCGATTTAAGCTTCAAGATGATTCGACGCATGAATAACCAAACTTTTATTAATTTAAGAGCCATATATATATAATATGCTCAGTTTGCAACCTTCATATTTTGTTTGTCTTGTTTTTCACTTGCACGGAAAAATCGATTTAGAAACACCTAATCAAATTCTTCCTCAATCCAGCAAAAATAAAGATTGCCTTGTTCTCCGTTTTTTCTCGTCTGTCGATTTTTTGTGAAAAATAATTTTCGTGGTAAAAACATGAAACCGTTTATCTGCATCCATAATTTTAGATGTTGCCAAACTAGAATAGATAAATTTGGAGGGAATGAGATAAAGTTTGAGAAATAATCTGAAGGGAATATTGAGAAATTGATAGATAAAAAAGCTTATTTTAAATTGATACTATATTATATTAACCATAGTTAGAGGTTTAATTTAGAATAAATTAAATCTTAGCCATTTAATTTAATTAGGTCATATATCATTAATCAAGATGGGACTTGGAAAAAATGGATAGGAGCCGGATCTGTCTGATCCAGTGTTGTCTATATCATTATTTTAGCGAGATCTTTAATGTGGAATAGGAGTCAATGCATACCTAAAAGAAGAATTAACCTAAATAACCTTTTGCCCAACCACCTAAACCAAAAATAGCCGGTGGATATATAATACACACTACTAGAAATTACCCCAATGGTGACGGTTGCAAAACCGTTACAATAGACAACAAAACCGTTGCCATAGCTCTACCGCAACAGTTCAGCAAACGTCCTATAGGTGGGCATTGCAACAGGGCTATGACAACGATTTATGAGACGGTTATTTGAACCGTCGCCATAGGTCAAGCTATGGTGACGGTAACCGTCGCCATAGCATGACCTATGGCGACGGTTATTTTTTGACTTATTGAGACGCGTATTTTCATCTATTGCAACGGTTACTAACCGTTGCAATGAAATCTATTGCGACGCTTTTGTTATTCTGTTGTAACACTTTTTGAGTATCTATTACAACTAATTCATTACTTATTAGGACGCCTATTTTCATCTATTACAACGGTTACTAACCGTTGCAATAGATTCTATTGTAACGACATTAAACCATTGCAATAGCATCTATTGCGACACTTTTGTTATTCTGTTGCAACGCTTTTTGACTACCTATTGCAATAGTTTATTGATCTATTGCAACGATTGTTGCCACATGTTATTAAATTGAAACGATTTATATAAATAGTCACTCGTATTAATGTAAATTTTTATTTACATACATAATAAATTATAACACATTATATACACATCATAAAACAAAATCATTCATAAATAATCTCATAATTCAAAATATGCAACAAGCTAGTAATTTAAACCCAAAAGCAAAATGTAATCAAGTTCAAATGATTAGTTAAGTTTTTACATAGTAGCAAGTTCGAGTCGCGATAAGTTTCAAAAAATTCAACACAAAACTATTGATATTAGAGCATTTATCAACAACGCAAAAATCTTCTCGTCAATGTCTTCATCACTTTCTTTACTTTGAACCCCTGTAAACAGTGAACAATAATAAATTAACACTTAAATGACCATATATTTCTATTTACGACACACCAAAAAACAACATTTCAAGAAAATCAGTATAAGTAAAATTCAATAGCCAAAATTTAATTCGCAAAACCTCTGCAGTAACAATTTTTGCACGTCAAAATGGGGGAAAGATGCAGCTGTACCTAGATACACCCTTTACCTCGGGAAAAGCAGCAAAACTCCACAACAAAATGAGTTCTAATGGCAGTAACTCAACTAGAGATTACAGGAGCTTCATCCCTATCTCTTTTTCATATTTGGTCTAGTGACCAAATCTACAGCTGTGTCACAGACACTTGTAAGGGAAATTGTTATTAGTTTCAACATTGATTTCTGGTCTACCCTGTATGGGGTAAGAAGGGTCCATTAGTTTCTCTCTAAAATAATTTAGCACTTGCACAAATTAATGGGAATCTTTGTAACTGGAATAGGGAATAGTGATCTCCAATTTAGTAGTGTACATACAACTCTGGTGCACTGAGCAAAAGGGACCAGTTTTCGTAACTGTTTTCAACCCGCTCTCAACCATACTAGTTGCAGTTCTAGCATATTTCATCCTTGGTGAAAAGCTCTACACGGGCAGTTAAGCAATCTTCCTATCTTATCCTCCAAACATGAAGGAGGAGGGGGTCCAAAGCATTTGTCTCATTTGAGAATGGAGGATGGAAGAGGAGATGTACGATATTTTTATATAATATCCTCCTTTAACATTTTCAACACCATTGGAGAGGTAATTGTCATTATTGGACCGTACTTGCATCGAGGGAGGCATTGATGCTGTGTTGGCTTTGGAAAATAGACCAATTGCTTCTTTGTTTTTAGTACAGGGTTGTCTGCAAAGAATAGGGCCTTATGTATTATGAAAGGGAGCTGTTGGCACTAGTAACTGAACAAAAATGGAGAGATTATCTCCTGGGCAGGCATTTTGTTTTGCAAAACAATTCACTATAGCCCGAAGTTTCTGTTGGAACAGAGAAACTACCTCAAGCCAACAAAGGTTATTGGTCAGGCTACTTGACCACGACTGCACCATTGTTTATTAAGAAGGGAAAGGAGAACAAAACAGTTGATCCCATGTCCTAACGAGGAGAAGGTGCTTACAACGAAGAATTCAGTCGAGTTTGAGGCTTTCCCCGATGAACACAGCCAATGCACCTGCAGCCACTTCCCAAAGCTTCAATCTGCTAACACCAGCTGGGTGTTGGGACAACACACAAATTTTTTTTGTCTTACGGTTGATTGTTATCTTACGCCATTCATTCTTCGTATTTCTTGACTGTGATACACACATGTAACACACTTAGTACAAAATTAGTTTATAAGAGAATCAAAAGCAGAGCCTTCTCGAATGGGTAGAATAAGGATATACTTTCTTTTTTTCTTTTTTGTGAAAAAGCTTATTTTTTTTCTTGTTTGAGTGCAAAATCATATGACAGACAAAAATGTGCCACGAAGTTATGGTCCTAGTATAGTCTAAACATAAAAAAGGACAACGAGAAAACAAGGCTGAATTTTTGAGACTGGACACCCCACCCCTTCTATTTCCATTCATTTTGTTTTGTGTACACGTAAGGATGGAAACATATTTTTTAATATTTACATGATTAGTTAGTTACATTTCAAGGTCATTTAGTACTAGCGATAAAAGTTAATAATTTTGGAATAAAATTTAACTTTCAAGATTCCAACATCAATAGTTCATTCAATAATATAATAAAGTTGACATTTTCAGTACCTTTTTTGTACCACAGATTCTAGTACATATTTTTGTTGTTCTTGTTTCCTGTTGGTAACTGTATATGTTCCTCAAAAGATACATAGATGGTGCGTTTTTCTCAGTTTGCATGCATCTCGACTAATTTTACAAGCATTAGCTACATTAATACTAGTAAATCTATCTACAGCTACAACTACATTAGTGCGATTAATAGAAAAGGAAAAGAAAAGTAAAAGAAAGGAAATCTGTTGTTCTGAGGAAAAGTAAAAGAACAGCTACATTAGTGCAATCAAATAACAACATTGACAAATTAAATGGATAAAACATAGAATCAAGAAAAGAGAAACTGATATCGAAGAACTCAGTTTAGTTTGAGGCTTTCTCCGATGAACACAACAAATGCACCTGCAACCAGTGCCCAACAAAATGTACCTGCAGCCATAGTTCCAAGAATGATGCACAACAAAATGATGTTGATGCAAAAGTTACGACTAGATCTCAGCTAGAAAACAAACAAAGTTCATATGTAAACCTTGTGTTAGGATCACTTACTGCAACTGAATGCAGAAGCAATTTAGTTTACCTGGTTAACTGTATGCTTAAGCCTAACGTTGGTATTCTTCAAGTCCAAGATTGCCCTATCCACCTATTGAGACGTCAAACCATATATATCTTTAACTATGATTGTTTCCATATCAAATATTACACAAAACAATTAGATTACAGCACAGGCCTGCCCGTGCTAGTTTAAGACAAACAACTCTCAACTCCACAACAAGGGGCTAATCCAAATGATGAAGTTCCTATAGCTCAAGTCCAAAAAATTCAGCTTTCCTTCATGCCAAAAATTAAGATAGATGGTTGCCGTGGCAACTGATCTAATGGGAAAACCAAAAACACCTTCCTCAATAAACCTCAACAAATCCCACCTCAATTTAAGGAAGCCTAATTTTACTTGTGATTGATAATACCAAAGTAAAAAACTCTTTTTCAAATGGGAACACAAGAAACAGTTTGTTTTACTATTTACTACTTATCCATGTATCTCGGAACTCCAGTTGTACTTGGTCGTTGTTGTTCAAAGAGAAGATAGACCTTTAACTATCTCTGTAGAAAATTAAAATCGCCACTAGATGCTTGTCTACTGGAGTTGTATCTAGTGTCACATAAGGCAGTAATATGGAAAGCAGTTACTTGCAACTGGGATCGCACAACCTGAAAAGGTTTCATTTAAATACATTATTTCCGATAGAGATAAAACAAACTTATCATACCCTGGAGGTGCTGCATAATGCTCTCAAAACTCCCAAAAACCATATTTTCAATAGAAATAAAACAAACTTATCACACCCCTATCAGGTACAACTGAAGGTAAACGCAGCGAGAATACTTGCTCTCCTAAGGCAGAGCTTCCAATTTCCAACTGATACTCATTTGCCTGATAAGAAGCTTGGAAAGAATTTTAAAACTGGACATGAGGTTTACCTTTCAGTACTGGGGATATACAATGCTTCATGTGGGTGGCTCAGATAAAGAGATGGAATGTTCACTATAAGTTACCTGCAGACAATTATGATACATATTGCTTGTGTGGTGTGTATGGGATCTGTGACATAGATAATGAACCTATTTATGGATATTTGGAGAAGTTTGTAGATAAATATGCACAACATAGGAAAAGGGAGATTGGACGGAAGGGTGTGTTCGAAGGACACCCTTAGATTGCAACATGGAACATATATTTCTAAGATATTATGGAATCAAGTTGCCAGATACTATGCACTCTCAATACAATAAAACGATGACACTTGAAGAGTGTAGAAAAGTATACACTAGGAATTGCTCCTGCGCAGCTTATTCAAGTCTAGATGTAAGCGATGGAGACAAAGGTTGCTTATTATGGTATGGGGAATTAATTGACATCAGAAAGCTGTCTGAAAGAGGACTAGACATTTTCATGAAGATGGATCCCTTAGAGCAAGGTAAGAACTTGTTTAAGAAATTTCCCCTGAAGTATTTCTTAACTTAGTTTTCAACACATGAAGATGGTACTATGATAAGTTAGAGGTGTCTTGATTTATAGCGCTGACTCAAAAAAAATTAATTGTAGAATCTGAGGAAGGTTCAACAAGAAAGAAGGCTAAGATACTCACAGTTAGTTTCTCATTGTTGATAGAAACGATTCTGTTCCCCTTGTTTATGAGCCGGGGTCTATCGGAAACCTCTCTACTTTTTCGGAGGTAGCAGTATGAACTGCGTACATCTTACCCTCCCAGACCCCGCTTTGTGGGAATACACTGGGTTTGTTGTTGTTGTTGTGATAGAAATGATTCTGTTGATCCTGATTTTGTTGTGGTACAGACAGAAAAAGAAGAAACTAAAACTCATAGAAGATATAGAGCTGCCACTGTTCCCATTTTCAACAATAACAAGAGCCACAAATAACTTTTCGTTCAATCACAAGATTGAAGAGGGTGGATTTGGACCTGTTTACAACGTATACAGTGCAAATTTGTTGGAACAGTAACTAGTTTATGCTCAAGATTGGAGTGCTAGAGATTATTTTCATTCTGCAATATTCTCGTCTTTGTAAAACCTATGTTCTAATATAATACACTTTCCATTTGTTGGGAGTGATGGAAGAGGGACATGAAACTGCTGTAAATAGATTGTCAAGGACTTCCATGGGACTTGATGAATACAAGAACCAAGTTATCTATATTGCCAAGGTTCAACACCAAAATCTTGTGAGACTTTTGGGTTGATGCATCCAATGAGAACAAAAGATGTTGATCTATGAATACATGCCTAACAAAAGCCTAGATTTATACATATTTGGTTTGCACTTCTAACCTATTACATAAGCTAAAATGATCAATGCTATGATCTATTAGTCAAAACATGAATGAAGCTGCTAACAAGAAAACATACTTTGTAGATAAAACAAAGAGCAGATTACTTGATTGGCCAAAGTGGTTTGACATCATTAAGGGAATCGCTACAAGGATAATTGCAACTAATAGTACTACTCCTATATCACCAAAAAATATCCAAAATTTAACTCTAATAACATAAATTGATCCATCGGATTTACTCCAAAATTGTTCAAATTAACTTTCAGTAAGCAAAAAATGCCAAATGAGCTGCTACCAGAGGGATGTACAACTAAAAATACTCCTATATCTTCAAAATATCCAAACTTTATCACTAAAAGCATAAATTACTCCCTAAAATTGTTCAAATAAACTTTTAATAAGCGAAAAACACCAAGCTTAGCTAAAAATCGTCAATTAGAAGAATAAACTAACCTTAAAATACACAAATTCAAGCTTCCCTTGAAGTCTAAATCTACAATCGATTCTCAACTAGACTATGAGATACTACTGCAGCGGCATGAGCAAGCGTGACACGATTCTTCAATTACACATTCTGGTTCGATTGGCCACTTTTAAGATCCCATCAATTTTTAATTATCAATTATTGAGATCGGGTTTTAGGGTTTTCGATGAGAAAGCAATAGGGGTTTCTGATGTATGTTGCATTAAGGAAAAAATATTCTTTTAGCGTATGTTGTATTGATAATTTTGGCAGAACTAATTAAATATTGTGGAAGGAATTAATAAGCTATACAATAGATGATATTTCTTGATTAAGTGTTCCCATAGATTCTTGTTTAACGGAAATTTTGACTTTTGAAAGAGTCGCCACTTAATTTTGAAAAGGACTTTGAAAATCATTTTAAATTAGAGATTCTAGATAAACGGTTCTTATTAACGTTTTAGGAAGGTGTTAGGCACCTAAAGCGTCCGCTAACTTGCGTTTATCAAGACTGTTTGAAAATGTCTTTTGACTAACTTCAAAAAGATTAAATTGTTGAAAAGTAGTTGATTAGGAAAAAGTTTTTGCGAAATCAGTTTTTTAGCGACTTAGTTAGGGATTCAACTAGGTTCGCAAGAAACATGTAAAACAAGTAAGCAAAAGGGAAAGCGGAAAGGGGAGAAGTAGTGATTTAGGCTTTTAAGCCCAAACCGTCGACCCTGTCCTAATCTAGTTGTGCTTTTGACCCATTTTCATCTGTCCTAATTCTATGTTTCCGAACCCTTAGCTCGAATCTTGCTCCACCTATATTAAATACAATTATGGCTTCATGGCCCTAATGAACGAATAAATAATGAAAGGGGAAAATAAACAAACAATAATAAAACATCAACAATAAATAAATAACGGCAACAAATGAATGAACAGAAAGGAGGCTCAAGTTTCGTCGTTGCTTCAAGAATGGGACTTTAACCCATTTCCCTTCTTTCGACTCCTTGTATCCATCTGCGTTTTTTTTTTTTTGCTTTTTTGGGTCTTCAAGATCGACTCAAGACTAAGTGGGCCTCAATGGCCCATAAGGAACATGCAACGGGAAAGAGAGTCCATGCAAGACTCGAGCGGGTTCATGCAAAGAAGAGATAAAGCACATTAATACATGATCAATAAAAGGAAGAAAGGGGAGAGGGGGGGGGGGGCAAGAGTAAAGAAAGTTAACACATGATCAACCGGGATAGAAAAATTAATACAGTAGTACTTAATACATGATCAACCAAATAAGAGAAAAAAAAAATTAATAAGGGAAGATCGAAGCGAGGATGGATTTAGATAATGACATGCCCAGTTTTTCTTAGAGGGATTAACATACATGGCCAGGGAAGAATGTGAATATGAACATGTGAAAAACACTATAACTCTCCCTTTTCCCCCTTTCTTTTGAATGCCAGGGATGAAAAAGCAAAGATCCAGCTGAGTCCTCTCCGAACCACAGGAGATAGTTGCCCATCATACGGCTCACCAACTTCACTTGCCTCTATGGGAGGCTCGCTCCGGGCAGGTTCGGATCACTTACAATACGGTCAAGATGGCATCCTTTACTATAAAGGATCTATATCATTACTTACTAAACATACTTTCCCGAATAGCCTCACGTTGAAACTAAGTTTATACAAACAAATATCCCAGCAATAAACATTCTTAAAACAGGAATAAAAGCATTTTCAAGAAAAATCCGAGGAGAATAAAGAAAGAGTGAAAACGATTGGAACATCATAAATAGGTTAGCGTATGAAACGATTCGATTGTGCCTGTCCAGAGAGCAGAAGTATGCTGTCAAAAATGAGACTTTTATGCACAAATTATGGAAGGTGTTGGAGGACAATTTTCTGAAAAAGAGTGGTCAAAACAAGCTCCTTATGAAGAAAAGGTTATTCCGTTTTGATTATCAACAAGGTACTACTATAAATGAACACATTACTATGTTTAATCAATTTGTAGCAGACCTGTTGAATTTAGATGTGAAATTTGAGGATGGGGATCTGGATTTGATGTTGTTATCACCTCTTCCCGATGAATTTAAATATTTGGAGACTACGTTACTTCACGGGAAGGAGAATGTGTCGTTAGATGTTGTTTGTTCTACTTTATATAGTCATGAATTGAGGAAGCAGGATAAGATGAAAACTAGATCATCAACATTCGAAGAAGCATTGGTGGTAAGGGGTCGTCAACAAAACAAGAATAAGGGGAGAAAAGGAAGGTCCAAATCAAAAGGCCGAGCCGTTGCAAAAAAATGAGTGTGCTTTTTGTCGTGAGAAAGGGCACCGGAAGAAAGACTGTCCGAAGTTGAAAAAGAAAGAAAAAAGACCGCAAGATCCGTAAGATACAAATTTCGCAGAATGCAAAGGTGATGCAGAATTAGATTTTTCCTTAGTTGTTATGCCTTCAACATTGTCTCATCCAGAGGAATGGATAGTGGATTCAGCATGTACCTACCATATGTGTCTCGTTCGGGAATGGTTCTTTGAATTTCAGGAACTCAATGGTGTTGTTGTTTACATGGGTAGTGATAATCCATGTAAAACAACTGGGATATTTTTGATTAAACTACGGAATCATGATGGATCCACCAGAATTTTGAGGGATGTGCGGTACGTGCCAAAGTTGAAAAAGAATCTCATCTCGGTGGGAGCTCTTGAATCTAAGAGCCTAGTTGTGACGATACGAGATAGAGTTCTTAAAGCAACTTCAGGAGCACTGGTGATGTTGAAAGGCATGAGGAAGAACAATTTGTACTACTACCAAGGTAGTACAGTGTTGAGGACAATAGCAGCAGCAACTTATAGCACCAAGAAAGATGTTGAGGCAACGAAGCTGTGGCATATGCAGTTGGGACATGCTGGTGAAAAGTCCTTGCAAATTCTTGCCAACCAATGATTATTGAAAGAAACAAAGACTTGAAAACTTGAATTTTGTGAGCATTGTGTTCTGGGAAAGCAACGAAGAGTGAAGTTTGGCACTACAATTCATAATACCAAGGGTATTTTGGATTATGTGCACTCAGATGTGTGGAACCTTCAAAAACTCCATCCATCGGAGGTAGGAATTATTTTGTCACCTTTGTTGATGATTTTTCCAGGAGAGTTCGGGTGTTTACTATAAAGAACAAGGATGAAGTGCTTGGAATTTTCCTTAAGTGGAAAGATCAAGTTGAAAACCAGCCAGGGAGAAAGATCAAGGTTCTCCGAACAGATAATGGAGGAGAATACAAGAGTGATCCATTCCTGAAAGTATACCAATACTGTGGTATAGTTCAACACTTCACTGTGAGAAAAACACTGCAACAGAATAGGGTGTCAGAGCGTATGAATAAGACACTTGTAGAGAAAGTTTGTTTTATCTTGTCTAATACTGGGTTAGGTAGAAAATTTTGGGCTGAGGCTGTGACGTACGCTCAACATCTCATCAATCATTTGCCATCATCTGCAATAGGTGGCAAAACTCCATTAGAAGTATGGTCTGAAAAACCTACAACTGATTATGATACTTTGTATGTTTTTGGTTCTATTGCATATTATCATGTTATTGAATCAAAGTTGGATCTACGAGCAAAGAAGTCTCTTTTCAAGGGCTTTAATGCTGGAGTGAAGGGATACCGTTTATGGTGTCTTGAGGCAAGGAAAATGATTATCAGCAGGGATGTTACCTTTGATGAATCTGCCATGTTGAACAAGGTAAATCAGAGAAAGCTGATAGTACTATGAAGCAGGTAGAGTGTAATCCAAAACAGGTGGAGTTTGAGCAGACAGTGGTGACCCTAGCACAAAGAACTATAACTGATTCTACTATGGCAGAAGTAGAGTCAGATGAGGAAGAGGTTCCGACCTAAGAACCTCTACAACAATCAGAACCAATTGCAGTTAGACGACAGAGATGAGAAATTTAGAACCCTGCTCATTTCACTAACATGGTAGCTTATGCACTTCCAGTTACTGATAAAGATGTTCCATCCACCTACCCAGAGGCCATTCGAAGCACAAAAAGGGGCAGTTGGGCAGATGGAATGGAAGAGAAAATGCAATTTCTTAAGAAGAATGAGACATGAAAGTTGACACAACTACCGAAAGGCAGAAAGACAATTGGGTGCAAATAGATATTTGCACAGAAAGAAGGATTTCTTGATAAAGAAGACATTTGCTACAAGGCAAGATTGGTGGCTAAAGGTTATTCTTAGAAGGAGGGAATTGATTATAATGAGGTATTTTCTCCAGTTGTAAAACATTCCTCCATTATAATTTTGTTGTCCTTGGTAGCGCAGTTGAATTTGGATCTAACTCAACTTAATGTGAAGACCGAGTTCTTACATGGTTATTTGAAGAAGGAAATCTATATGACTCAGCCAGAAAGATATAAGGCTGCTGGTAAAGAAGATTTGGTTTGTAAACTTAGAAAATCATTGTACGGACAAAAACAATCTCTGAGACAGTGGTGTAAATGATTTGACAGGTTCATGAAGGGTCAGAAGTACAAGAGAAGCAAATATGATCATTGTGTGTATTTGTGCAAACTTCAAGATGGTTTCTACATCTGCTTACTCTTATATGTTGATGATATGTTGATTGAAGCAAAGAGCCAAGTTGAGATTGATAGATTAAGAGCTCAAATGAGTAAAGAGTTCGAGATGAAGGATTTGGGGGAAGCCAAGAAAATTGTCGGTATGGAGATAAGTAGGGATAGAGAGAGGGGCAAACTTTGGTTGTCATAGAAGCAGTTTTTGAAGAAGGTACTAAAATACTTTGATATGCATGATGATACAAAACTTGTAAATGCCCCACTTGCGCCTCATTTGAAACTGAGTAGAAAATTATCTCCGACAATTGATGAAGAGCAAGAATTCATGACAAAATTCCCGTATGCAAATGCAATTGGAAGCTTGATATATTGCAATGGTATGTACGAGACCAGATATTTCACAAGTTGTTAGTATTGTTAGCAGGTACATGCATGATCCGGGCAATGGTAATTGGCAAGCTATGAAATGGATTCTACGGTATCTCCAAAATACCGTAGATGTTTGATTGACATTCGAGCGGGATAAAACATTTGGTCAATACATAGTTGGATATTGTGATTTTGATTATGCAGGTGATTTGGATAAGTGACGATCTATAACTGGATATTTGTTTACTTTAGTAAAGGCGTAAGTTAGTTGGAAGTCTACCTTGCAGTCTACAATGGCTTTGTCTACAACAGAGGCAGAGTATGTGGCGATAACAGAGGCTGCGAAAGAAGAAATTTGGCTTCATGAGTTTCTTAAAGACTTGGGAGTTGATCAGAAACAACTTGAGGTATATTCTGACAGCCAGAGTGCTATTCATTTAGCAAAGAATCAAGTCTTTCATGCACGGACGAAGCATATTGATGTTCGCTATCATTTTGTGTAGGAAATTCTCGAAGAGGAGGAGATACTTCTCCAGAAGATTCAGTCCAAGTTCGAATTTAAACTTGGTTAATATCCTACACATACTACAGAGAATCCTGCATATATGCAGACCAGGGTTGTTACAAAGGCCAAGTTAGAACACTATTTAAACATGGTTAGTATCCTGCACATTTATAGTTGGCGCCTCACGGCGCGAAGTTGGAAGCACCACAAAAGATTTTTTTTTATTTGTTTGTTTAATAAGAATTGTATTTTGGTGGAATTGAAATTGAGCCAAGGTGGAGATTTGTTAGCTTTGGCTCATTTTTGTCCCACGTCGAAAAAATACCATTTAGGGAGGGATTTTAGAGTTATAAAAGAACTCTTCCTCCTCCCATTTCTATCATCCCAAATTTGTTCTCTTCTCCCACAATTAATAAAAATGTTGGGTTCTCGGAGATTAAGCCTATTCGGCTGAACTCTGTTATCAAATTTTCTGGTGTCTTTATTTTTAATAGTCAATATTATTTGTTGGGTATTTTTTGTTAGTGTTCTGTCTGGTTCAATTGTTCTGAACCAGTTCATTTCACTTAGTTGTTCCATTTTAGTGGGAAAATTGCCTGATTTTCTCAACAAATGCTTCATTTTTGTATTTTTTTTGCATTCTTGACTTTCAATATGTCCTACTTGAGCCGGGAATCTATTGGTTACAGTATCTCTCCCTTTGTCAAGGTAAGAGTAGGGTTGCGCTCACACTACCCTCCAAGAACCCTACTTATGGAAGTACACTGGGTATACAACTACGTTGGTATACCCATATACGCAGATGCCACTAGAATAATGTAGTATATAAGTCACCAATACATAATAAATTAAACAACATATATGCAAAAACTATAAACTCAGTATTGCAAGTAAATAACTTACATTTTATCCTCATGGCCAAATGTTCAAAACAATTAAATATGCATAAACAACTTAACTAAAATCCAATAAGATATCCTTTCAATCTCGAATCTATAAACTCAAAATTCTAAATCTGCCTATCAGGAGCCAAAGCTGCAGAGCCAAAACCTGGAACTACGTCGATCAATTGAACTTCCATCATCCTTTCTACTCATAGAACTTCCACGGCTGCCTAATCTGTGTAATGCAGTCATGAGTTCTTCATCTCTTGAACCCGGAACTCTTTTCTTAATCATAGAACATGCCAGCATTATTTCCGTCTCTTGTTCTGGATTCATCTGCAATTGATTTTCGTTAGAAAATTGATCTGCCGATGTTATAAACAAAACAGGTTGTTGAGGTGTAATACTCTTCAAACAAGTACACATTACGTAAAGTATATTTGCAAGTAAAAGTGAGCTAATGACATCACTCACCAATAAATAGAAATTGATGATGAGTTTACGTAGTGTACTTTGAGATCTAGATGGTAACTTGGGTAACAAAGGTTCCATTCTTTCGGTCACACCGATGTCCTGAGAAGCATTTTTTTCTAGAGAAGAGTTAATAGCACTAGGCGGTCCTGGAGTAGACGAAATTTGCACAATCTTCTTCAATTCATTATCCACAATCTTCTTGAGTTCATGAAAATATGAAGAGTTGATAGCTTCCACTGCAACAAAATATCAAAACCAGAGTATCTCTCTTTGCATAAAATATAGTATATGCTTCTTCTGCCAAAACAAGATCTTCGTGAACCCAAGAAATCTATGAGAAATCGAACATAATATCAAGTTAGTTGTCGTTCAAGAAGCTTGGCCAAATAGACTATCAATGACATGTAACAAAGAACATGACTACACTATTCAATGTACATTTAAGTCATCAAATTTGTACCATTCATTTGGTTCAGCACAAATGAAGAGTAATAGTGTCTCGAACTGGATGTAGACCCGGCGTACATAATAACTGCATAAACATCTTACTTCATTTGTTCTTGTTGAGACGAGGAAAAATTGAAAATAACAACATGTCACTAGTAACAAAGGAAAGAAAGTTCTTAAAAAGTAAATGTACTAACAGATACACACATAATTGGTTTGGTTGTTATCGGTGTAAGGAAGCAAGTTCAGTTCCAGCGAAAATGAAACATGCTTGTCAACCTTCCAAAAAACAAAATCGTCATTCTGGAATCGCTTCAAATGGAAGACAGCAACAGAGGGGGCGGTATCTGTCATCAATTGTTTCTCAATTGAGACTTGCGTGTTTCATCTTTCACAAGAAAACTTGATCTCTGTATCATCAAGTTTCTCAACTCGAGTGAAAGACTCTAACGCAGAATGTAAGCTGCCAACATACTCGATCTCTAAGATCTCTTCTATAAGTGGCTCGTAAGTGTTGGAGTAGTGGCCACAGGTGCAACAGCAGAGCTGCAATTTGACAAAGACAAATTAACATTACAAACTTCATATATAAAAGCTACATATGGATAATAAGATTGTATTCTTGTATGCTCACCTTTCTAACAAGACGGCCGCCAAAAGCTTGTTGGACAACATCGCTGCATCGGCTTTCAAGCCTATTGAGAAAGCATTGCAAGAATTCGTGAGCATCTTCTTGCTGATACTTATGGAAACCAGACAAAAAATCTGATATTTTCACAATGTTAAGGACCACAAATGATACAAGTCAAATGGCCACCTTAATTTCTGAAGATATGAATGGAGGTCATCATTTAAAGGCTCAAGACTTGGTCACCCCGAGGGCACAAGAATATGCAAGGAAGACCCGTTTTGAGCACAAGCAAGGCCGTGTGTGGAAGATTACTTGGAGCATCGAAGACTTGAGGACTCACGGTTTTGGAAAACACTTAATGGGTCATGATTTGGTCATCTTCATTAAGGGTATTTTACTCATTTCATTGGTTCCAAATGCACTCCATGGCCACCCCACCCTTTAAGGGCATTGTTGTCATTTTGCCTTGTCTTGTAATAGAATATAAATAGAACATTTTAGGTCTTTTTCTCATTTGTTTTTCATTGATGTAATACTTGGAACATGAAGCACCTTTAGTTGTAGGGCTTGGAATAGCCACCACACCGAAATGAGGGCAACAAGTGTGGATATCACTTTTGTTGCAATGTTGGCTTGAGACGTTGGTGTTTAAAGGAGGTAAAGTTTCTCTTGTGTCAACGTAGGAGTTAGGTTAACCGTTGTGTGTAGTATTAAGGGTCCAATATTACTATATTCTTGGATTCTTAAGATTATACCAACCAAGGTCTACCTATCTATCCATTTTGTTTATGTTGTAATCATTTGTTTGTATTCTTGTAATTCAAATCCGTGACTTCTTGTTCTTGTTCCATTGTTGTTGTTCTTCATCTTGTTGTTGTTAACATAGTTTGTTATTATCTTTTTTCAGGTGATAAATACATCAATACATTGTGTACTTGTTGTTTGTTGAATTCGAGTGTGGTCTTCAAAAGGGACCTCAGATCTTTGATCTTGTGGACTGATTTTGAAGTGTGTTTCGTGTTGTCCTTGTGATTCTTGTATCAAAAAAATACACAACCATTCATCATCGATGAGAATGTTGGTTCGATGCTTGCAGTAGAAACATGTAAAATCAAAAGTAAACTTCAGAAGGAAATAAATAAATGACATGAGCAAGGATACAACTCAAATTCTCAATAAATCTCCACGGAGAGATAGAACGACCCTCATAAGCCTCATAAGCCAATGAAAAGACAATAAGCTCTTTGAAAATGTAGATTAAGCAGAAACCTGCAACGACTATACAAAAATAAGAAATGAACAGAATATCAGTAACTCCTCAAAATGGAATAAAACAACAAATATCTTTGAGAAAAAATGTCCCCACGGGCACATGGCACTACATGAGTTTGTAGAAGGAGGTCAAACAATGGCACCGTGTGCATGAAACATTGCAATAATGCATTCAGAAATCACGTGTTCCCTAAGTTGAGTAGTCCAGCACCCTGATAGAACAACAAAAATATGAGAATCTTAACTGATACATACACACAAATATAACTAGTCTATAATTTAGGTATTTCGACTAAAAGTATATTCTAGAAGGGATAAACTTTTTACTTGACTATAAGAGTTTTAAAAGTCCATACCTTGAAAGTTTTTAACACATTATATGTCCAACCAGGCTTATTTTCTTCATTTTCTCTTGCAAAATCACACTTGGGCTCAAGTGACTCAATGGGCTTGGCTTCAAAATCACATTTGGGCCCAATTGAGCTAATGGGCTTCATCTCAAAATTAAATTTGGGCTCAATTGAGCTAATAGGCTTAACCTCAAAATCAAATTTGGGCTCAATTGACCTTATGGGCTTAACCTCAAAATCATATTAGGACTTAGTAATGGGCTTAACCTGAAAATCATATTTGGGCTGAGTAATGGGTTTAACTTCAAAATCATAGTTGGGCTTAGTATCAATCGGCCCATCATCAACAAACCACTCTGAGTCCATTGAAGTTTAATTATCATCAAAACTAGAACTATCAATCCAAGGATCAGAATAAGAAGATTCAACACTTTTGAAATCTTCTTTTTCAAAAAAAAAAAATCATTTTTTGAACCAATCAAATCCTTAAAATAATCAACAGGTTTGTGTTGTTTTTTTTTGTTATCCATGGAAAGAAAAGCAACAAATAAAATGATGAAATCAAGATTGGTTGTTCAGTAAAATCAAGATTTTCTTTGCGAAAAAAAAATCAAGATTTTTTGTGTAAAGGATGGGATTTTAAGGCTTTTTAAGGCTACGAAATTCTTTGTAATGATGAGGAAAACAACATATAAGAAGGAGTTTATATATAAAATAAAATCAAGAATTAGGTTTTTTTGTTTTGGATAGTAAATTAATACTTTCCTTTTGTTACTAAAAATTTGAAGGATTATGAATTTTGGAGAGTTGGTTGGAAGTTATATAGTGAGGAGTGGATTTTGACAATCGGAGAGATTCGAAAATGGAGGGAAAGTTAATGTCAAAAAAAAAGGGAAAGTTAGTTATATATACTTACAATATCATAAATATATATATATATTATTACATAAATCCTCTGTTATAACATATTATATATTTTCTCCATTTCATTTTACTTGAATCCTCTATTAATAGTAGGCAAATTTGCAAAATAGAGAAGTTGTTTAATAGTAGATTAGGCTAAATCTACACACACACATATATATATATATATATATATATATATATACACCATATCATAAATATGAATCATATTCTCTAAATACTCTCACATGTATATATTAAAAAAAATAGTAAATTTGTTCATGTTTCACTTGGTCTAAATGATTTTATTGAATTTACAACATGAGCTTTATTAAAAATATCTGATTAGTAAATATATTTTTTATTACCTAAATCCTCTATTATACACATATCATAAACTCTTTTTGTTTCATTTTACGTGGATCCTATACAAATAGTAAGTAAATATGCTCAGTAGGAAAGTTAATTGTAGATTAGGCTAAATCCTCATGACTTTTTTCCATTATTTAAGGACTACTCTTCCATTTCGACTCGAGTATTTATTCTTAAACTCACAGTTTCACTCGAGTATGTATTCTTGTTCAGCTTACAGTTTCTTACATTAAAAATAAATCAAGATATTAGTCAGCGGCCTCTAATTGCGCAAATGTTTCCATTATCTCTTAGATATGAGCGGTTGCAACGCTTACTAAGAAACAAAATGAGTATAAGTGATCCGAAAGATGTAGTGGTTATCACTGGACTATATACTACGTCTGTTTCCTGCGAATGGAGTTATAGCGTATAGTGAGACTTGTATTTGAAATGATGATTCTTTGTATATATTTCTCCGTAATGTTAAAAAATTTTTATAGTCGCATTAACTTAATATGTCTTGACATATATGTGTCAATCGAACATTGTCCTATCGTTCAAGAACGTTATCCTATTGTACTTCAAAATAAAAAAATAACACAAAAAATATATATTAACATACCTTACTACTGAGAATATTTAATTTGAATTTTGATTGAATAGTTTTAAAAAGATTTTTTTTTGTTTACAGTGTTTCTGCACAGAAAATAGAGATGTTTCTACATTTGAGAATTGAGGATTTATATAGGCCTTCACGTATTCCAAGAAACTCACATGCAGATAGAAATCACGCCATGCAAGTTGCTGGTCATCAGGCAACTTGCAAGCCGTTGGTCACCGGGCAACTTGCAAAGTCACTTAGCCCCCGCGTTCTGTTCCCTTCGTTTTCTTTCCAAATCAAGTATCCCCTTTGAAATTTTTGGTCAAAATAGAGCCCTTTTGGCTCTGGACTCAAACATAATATATGCCTACTGTGCATGAACAAGATCTTCATGAACCTGAGAAACTACGACAATATAAGAAAATATCAAGTTAGTTGTCGTAAATTTTTCTATGCCTCTCTCTGCACTAAGGGCACTGCGTGTTAGTAAATAACAAATAAAGCCAATGACTTCAAAATGTCCAACTTTGCACAATGTTTGTCCCATGCGTTTGTCCTTTCATCCCGAGCTTTGTGGTGTTGTTTCCACTTGATTCCCAGCTTGATTAATTTCCATTTATCATCTTGATCAACTCACCAAGCATCCTATAATATTAAACTCTACAAATTAGATCTCAAAACAACATACAATCCAACATGATGACCTAGTAAAGACATAACTCAAGTTAAGAGTACTAGTATTGTCCTCTGATCCTTTACTTAATATTTTGACTCCAAACTCAGTATGAACACACCTTAAACACTACAAATACATAACTTTATACTTGATACTTAAGCAAAAGAGATATCCTCAGTACTAAACTAAACAAGGTCGGATAAGTATACTTAGTACTAAGCCTTTGCAAAGTCTCCTTCAATTCTTTATCCACAATCTTGTTGAGTTCATGGGAATCTGAAGAGTTGATAGCACTAGTTGGTCCTGGATTAGACGCCTGCAGAGTCTCGTCTGCAGCAACATTGGATTCACTGACATCGGATACCACAGAGTGCTTCTCTTTGCATAAAACATAACTTACTCACAAAAAATTTCTAACAAAAAAGTTTTTTTCAAGAAGCTTGGTCAAATAGGCTATCAGCGACATATAACAGAAGACACCATTTCACCATTCTACATACCTCTGAGTAATCAAATTAGTACCAATCATTCGGTGCACGACCAATGAAGCTGTAATAGTGTTCCGAAGAGGATGTAAACCCGGAATGCACTATAACTGCTTAAAGATCATACTTCATTTCTTCCAGTTGAGACAAGGAAAAAATTTAAATAACATCAAGTTCCTGCCAACACAAGATCTCGAAGGAAACTTAAGAAGTTTATGTACGTAAAAGTCTAAATGCAGCTCTTTAGTCTTTCCAACATACATTATCGTGTGCAGGAGACATTGCAAAACCGCATTCATAAAGCACGTGTTGCGTAGGTTAACAAGTCCAGCACTCCAACAACTAGCCAATAACAAAACCAGCAGAAACAACAAGTCTAGCACTCTAACAACTAGTTTGATATTCGAGCTAATAGAATACACATCATATGAGAATCTTAATAATTTACCTTAATAGACAAAAATGCTTAGCATTGGCATTTTAAGACACAACAAAATGGAAGGATACGAAGAAATTCATATAGAAGAACCAAACTAGTTTGATATTTTTTTGAAAGGAAATAACCTCTAGCAGACACACAAGGTAAGGCTGCATATAATAGATCCTTGTGGTCGAGCCCTTTCCTGGACCTGCGTATAGCGGGAGCTTTAGTGCACTGGACTTCCCCTTTTATTGAGATGTTATACATATATACATATGTTTAGCAACCCGTAATTTGTTGCCCAGGCAAAAGATCTCCATCCCTAGTCACTTTAGCAAAGCATTCGCCTAGGACTTTATTTCCATCTTCTTTATCAAATATGTCAAAGCTCAAATTACCATCAAAAGCTTCCAATGGATCTTTTTACTAACGCTCTTATCTCATACCTCTTGACTATTATTCCAATAGGATTAGCTATATAGCATTTAAAGGTACACTTATTTGAGCCACGAGCTGTCCCGCAGCTAACCATTGGATAACTTTGCATAGTACGGGGGCTACTAGACTCAACTTGCTATGCATTGGAGGGGATGAGACATGAGATGCAAGATCATTCACACAATGAGGTGAAACAAAGGCACCGTGTGCATGAAGATGATAGGTATAATTTGTTGTCGTTACGACTCTATTCTTCAATATTTTCGGTATGACTGGTTCGTTATTATATCTGTTTTGCATTCTTGACTGAGTAGGGTTGTGCGCACACTACACTCTTGGAACCCTACTTATAGAAGTACACTGGGTACATTGTTGTATAGTAGAACAACTACGTTGGTAGACCCGTATACATAAACACTGTTAGAATAATGTAGTATATACACATTGATACATATAAATTATTGGTGAAAAATTACTATATATTCCTTCACAAATGTCGAACGGCTAGTATATATAAAGCAAAGTGATTGACCTTTGCATTATTATTAACAGTTTTCAGACAAGCCTTTATTGAAGATATATTAAAAAAATTGTTTTGTGAAGTTAGTGTAGCACTTTGAAAGTGAATGGAGCACTTAACCATTAGTGCGTAATGATGAGGAAGCATTATAATTGTGATTATATTAAAAATGCAACATCATAAATTACACAACAGATATACAAAAACTAAAAACTCAGCATTTCCAGTAAATAACTTACATTTCATCCTCATGGCCAAATGTTCAAAAAAATTAAATACGCATAAATAACTTAACTAAAATCCAATAAGATATCCTTTCTATCTCGAATCTATAAACACAAAATTTTAAATCCGACTATGAAGACGTGATGTTGCCAGACACTACAAGATGTAAACATGAAGAGCCAAAGCTGGAACTACAGCGATCAACTAAATTTCCATTTTTCGCCTTTTCTCATTCTGAGAACTTCCACAGCTGCCTAATTTGCGTAATGCAATCATGAGTTCTTCACCTCTTGGACCTGGAACTCTTCTCTTAATCATAGAACACGCCATCATCATTTCCGTTTCTTGCTCTGGATCCATCTGCCATTGATTTTCACTAGCAACCTGATCTGCCAATGTTATAAACAAAACAGTTGGTAGGTGTAATACTATTCAAACAAGTACGCATTACCTAAAATATATTTGCAAGTAAAAGTGAGCTAATGACATCACTCACCAATAAATAGAAATTGAAGATGAGTTTACCTAGTGTACTTTGAGGTCTAGATGGTGACTTGGGGAACAAGGGTGCCTTTCTTTTGGTCACACCGATGTCCTGAGAAGCGTTGTTTTCTAGCAAAGAGTAAATAACACTAGGCGGTCCTGGAGTAGACGATGTTCGCACAGTCTTCTTCAATTCATTATCCACAATTTTCTTGAGTTCATGAAAATATGAAGAGTTGATAACTTCCAGTGCAACGAAATCTGAAAACCACAGAGTGTCTCTCTTTGCATAAAACATAATATATGCTTCTTCTGCCAAAACAAGATCTTCGTGTACCCAAGAAATCTATGACAATCGAACATAATATCAAGTTAGTTGTCGTTCAAGAAGCTTAGCCAAATAGACTATCAGTGACATATAACAAAGAACATGACTGCACTATTCTACTTACCGTCGAGTCATCAAATTTGTACCATTCATTTGGTTCAGCACAAATGAAGCAGTAATAGTGTCCCGAACTGGATGTAGACCCGGCGTGCACTATAACTGCATAAAGATAGTACTTCATTTGTTCCTGTCGAGACAAGTAAAAATTGAAAATAACATCATGTTACAGCTAACAAAGGATGAAACGAAGGGAAGAAAGTTGTTAAAAAGTAAATGTACTAACCGATACTCACATTGTTGGTTTGGTTGTTATCGGTGTAAGGAAGCAAGTCCAGTTCCAGTGGAAATGAAACATGCTTGTCAACCTTCCCCACAACAGAGCCGTCATTCTGGAACCTCTTCAAATGAATGATAGCGATAGAAGGGGCATCGTATAGCATCAACTGCTTCTCGATTGAGACTTGCACCTTACATCTTTCACAAGTATACTTGATCTCTGGATCGTCAAGTTTCTCAACTCTTGTGAATGACTCCAACGCTGAATGCAAGCTGTTGGCATCCTTGATCTCCAAACTCACGTCTATAAGAGGCTCGTAAGTGTTGGAGTAGTGGCCGCAGTTGCAACAACGAACCTGCAATTTGAGAAAGATAGATTAACATTACAAGATACATATGAATAATATGATAGTACTCTTGTATGCTTACCTTGCTAACAAGCCGGCCGCCAAAAACAATGTCACTGCATCGGCTTTCAAGCCTATTGAGAAAGCATTGCAAGAATTCATGAGCATCTTCTTGCTGATACTTATGGAAACCAGACGAAAAATCTGATATTTTCACAACGTTAAGGACCACAAACTACACAACCATTCATCAATCATCATCGATGAGAATGTTGTTTCGATGCTTGCAGTAGCAACATGTAAAATCAAAAGTAAACTTCAGAAGGAAATAAACAAAAATGACATGAGTAAGGATACAACTCAAATTCTCAACAAGTCTCCACGGTGAGACAGAACAACCGTCATAAGCCTCATAAGCCAATGAAAAGCCAATAAGCTCTTTGAAAGCACAAATTAAACAGAAACCTGCAACAACTATACAAAAACAAGAAATGAACAGAATATCAATAATAACTCGAAATGGAAAAAAACAACAGATATCTTTGAGAAATAAATTGTCCTTACTATCACATGGCACTACATGAGTATGCAGAAGGAGGTCAAACAATGGCACCGTGTGCAAGAAACATTGCAATACCACATTCAAAAAGCATGTGTTCCCTAAGTTGAGTAGTCCAGCACCCTGATAGAACAACAAAAATGGCAAAAATATGAGAATCTTAGCTGATACATGCATACAAATATACACGCAAATACACATATAGATGATACAATTATAACAAGTTTGATATTTTGGATCGATTGATATGTTATACATAACATACATAAATTTAGTCGTGGTGCACAAAGCTAGCCTAGACCATAACAATTAACTAAAAGTAGTTGGCAGATGTATAGTATATTTTAATTCATGTATAACTAGTCTATAAGGTATGATAAATTGTTTACTTGATTATAATAAGAGTTTTAAAAGTCCATACCTTGTAAGTTTTTAACACATTAGGTGTCCGCACAGGCTTATTTTTTTCATTTTCTCTTGCAAAATCACACTTGGGCTCAAGTGATTCAATGGGCTTGGCTTCAAAATCACATTTGGGCCCAGCTGATATAATGGATTTAACCTCGAAATCAAATTTGGGCTCAATTGACCTTATGGGCTTAACTTCAAAATCATATTTGGACTCAGCAATGGACTTAACCTCAAAATCATATTTGGGCTCAGTAATGGGCTTAACTTCAAAATCATATTTGGGCCTAGCATCAATTGGCCCATCATCAGTAAACCATTCTGAGTTCACTATATCTGAATCATCATCAGCAGAACTAGAACTATCAATCCAAGGATCAGAATCAGAAGATTTAGCACTTTTGGAGTCTTCTTTTTCCAAAAAAACATCATTTTTCGAACCAATCAAATCCTTAAAAGAATCAACAGGTTTGTGTTGGTTTTTTTTATTATCCATGGAAAAAAAAGCAAAAAAAAGAAATGATGAAAATCAAAAATTATTTTTTAGGAAAAAAATCAAGATTGGTTTTTCAATGGAATTAAGATTTTCTTTGGGAAAAAATAATCAAGATTTTTCTGTGTAAAAAATGGGATTTTAAGGCTTTTAAGATAAGGAAATTCTTTGTAATGATGAGGAAAACAACATATAGGAAGGGGGTTTATATAGAAAATGAAGTCAACAAATAGGTTTTTTGTTTTGAAAAGTGAATTAATATTTGTCTTTTGTTACTAAAAATTTGAATTTTGGAATTTGGTGAGTTGGTTGGAAGTTATGTTGTGAGGAGTGGATTTTCATAATTGGAGGGATTTGAAAATGGAGGGAAAGTTAATGTAAAAAAAAAAAAAGGAATGTTAATTATATATACTTACCATATCATATATATATATATTACCCAAATCCTCTCTTATACACATATTATATATTTTCTCTATTTTATTTTACTTGGATCCTATATTAATTGTAAGTAAATTTGCTAAGTAGAAATGCTAGTTAATTGTAGAGTATAGTAAGTATATTTGCAAAATAGGGAAGTTGTTTAATAGTAGATTAGGTTAAATCTACATACATACACATATACATACCATATCATAAATATGAATCACATTACCTAAATCCTCTCACATGTATATATTAAAATAAATAGTAAATTTGTTCATGTTTCACTTGGTCTAAAATGATTTTATTGAAAAAAGGGATTTCACTCCATTCGGGTTGGGGGGAAGGGGAATGTGGGGGGGGGGGGGGGGGTGTAGAGGAGTAAATAAATTTGTAAAATAGGCAAGTTATTTAATAGTAGATTAGGCTAAATCTACATTAATACATATGTATACATACCATATCATAAATACAAATCACATTATCTAAATCATCTCACAATTACCATATATATACATAAAAAAAAAAGAAAGTAAATTACTATTTTATTCGTGTTTCACATGGTCTAAATGGTTAACTGAATTTACGACATGAACTTTTTAAAATATCTAATTAATAAAGATTTTTTTATAAAAATATGTATATGTTGTATTTTATGTTGAAGGAGTTATCCAAGAAAAAATATGTACAAGTATTTCTTCGGGAAGACCAATAAATAAAATCAATTTAATTATGCTAATAGATATTTTAATGAATTATTAATTATCAAAATAGCATTTCTATCATGTAAAAATGTGAGTAAGATCTATGCATATCTTGTTCTCATCCGACTTCATTTATAAAATTATACTGAATAGAGGAAATTTATAAGGGATATTTATGAAACTCCAAAGTGGATTCTTATTTTGTTCATACCCATACATAAGCTTTGTTTTACCAACAAATTAAAATAATGTTAATTATCACAATTTAACATTCATTTGAACAAAGTTATAATAAAATTAAATGACCATATATATATATATATATATTTGTTATAGTGTTGGTCATTTTAATGTCCATGTAATATGCATGCAAAGAAAGCTCTATTTTCATGGGATCAACTATATATATGCAAAGATCTTCAAAATAACTGAATTTGATTAACATGTAATATGGAGCTAGAATTTTAATTAAAGAATTGAAAATAAAAAAAAAGTAAGCACACGAACTAGCAGAAGGAAGTTCATCGTCAACGATATATACATAAAAAATAATTTTAATCATGCATAAATATTATAATATTTTCTGTCGAAGGAGGGATCGCCTACCGATAAGGTGGCTCCGCCTCTGACAAGATGCTATGGAATTTTAGTAAGAAGGACATTTATTGATCCAATGGGTGTGATCTTTTTCCCTTAGTCAGGTTTTGTTCCATTGAATTTTTCTAAAAAGATTTTTAACGAGGCAACAAGCAATACATATGTCAAGATATGTGTACTTTTTTTTTCACTGAATTTTTTTTTATTAATATGATTTTAATGAAACAATTATCTTTGGACATCCGATGGGAAGTGTTATAAAATATATAATTATGATGGATGTCCGTAACTTCTAAGAATTAATCGCCCCCATCAATCTTCTTCATGATGTATAGTTAATCCTCCACTACTCCACACTATTATGAATATATCTCTCACACTATTTAACCTCTCCCTTAACCTTCTTGTTTAACGTTATGTTATGATGGTCTTTTATATGCATCTATAAAGACTATAAATAGAAAAATAGAATCTCATATAGTGCACACGTGATACTTGAAATAATAAGAAAACTCTACTTTTTTTGTTTTTTTTTTTCACATTTCTTGTCTACTTACTTCTTATAATATTGCTACTCTTTTAAGTTGATTTACGGCACACGTGACTTTAAAAAATTACTTCATTCGCTTTTTTTTACTCCCACCAGACCTCGACTCAACTAAAGTAGTTAGGTTGTTTCATTAATATTGTTGTGAATTATCTTTCAAAATTTATTGAATTTCATGGTTGTCCAACACTACTTCCATATGGACTTTATTATATCATCCATCACTAATTTGATAAATTTGAATTTTGTTAAAATCAATAAATTATTTTCTAGGTCAAGTTCTAACCGTGTATTCACAACATATGCAATAATAATGATATTTCTATAAATTTTTGAACTGAAATGATACAAGTTCAAAAAATACTTACTACAAGGAAGAATTTTAACTTGCTATTAAAAAACTTAGAGTGTTTTAAAGGAGTATGAAATTAAAGAATCAATGCAAGAATATCTTAACATTATATTTTAGTATCATTTTGTTTATAGTATGATGTATATGTAATCAAGCGATATTTGTGTCTTTTATTATCTTAGTGAATTCTAGTACTAGAAATAGAATAGGATAGAGTTTAATGATAGCTTAACATTATGTTTCATGGATTCAATCACTTTATTTATTTGTTGGATCTCTCTTGCATTATCTTTTGGTAAATTATTCATCTACGAGTTTAATTCTCTTCTCTCTTAAAATTAATCATGTAATTATATGTTCAAATTGAAGAATTACAAATATATATTTGTTGGTCTCTAATTTATTTCAGTTATTGAATTATTCTTTCTTTCTTCTCTATCTCCCTTCGATTTCTTGATTCTTTCTTTATCTTGTATCTTATTTTACATTAAAAAAACACGCGTAACACACATCTCCAAGACTAGTAGACTTATAATTATATCAAATAATTGACTTATATTTTTAATCTTAATAAATACCTGAAGAGAAAAAATTAAATTTTATATATAGATGTGTATGTGTGTAAGAGAGAATTTAGCTAATCGTTTTATATATATGACGTGCAGGGAGATTGCGGGGGGGGGGGGGGGGGGGAGAATATTAAGTATGAGCCGAGAGTTTACTAAAAACAACCTACTAGAAATTAAATCTGTGTGTATTTTATGCTCTTTAAATTTCATTTGTGAGAATATACTAAGCATATTATCGTTACAACTCTAATGAAGAAATAAAGTTACATAAAGATTTTTGATGAATAAACATTTTATTTATTTTCAGTGAGAATAGAGTTAGGAATGACATTATCCGAGGGAAGATAGGAATGGCTTCGGTGAGGACAAGATGCGGGTGTAGACACCTAATTTTTTCCCTCCCAAATTCAATTTTATTCATTTTTAGCTTACATTACCACACACCCTCATCCATGTGATTATACCCCACATAAATTCAAAAAATAACAACCCTTAACATAATCCCTACAAATTCTATCTTGTTTTAATCCTATCCAAACCTACTTTACAACTCATTCTAGCAACCTACCCCACCCCATCACCCTATCCTTACCCTTTAACCCCCCCCCCCCCCCCACATTTCTTTTCCACAAAGAAAGGGGGAGTATATACACAATTCACCAACAGAATATACAAGATCATCTTTATTCTCTGGGAATATTGGAGAGAGAACAAAATTTCTCCATTCATCATTAATCCACACAGATAGCAACATACAAGAAAATCACATTCATCCTCACCAAGATAATCTCACCGACCTCACCATTAATCTCACATACACACATGAAAACTCACGCACGCACATACAGTGAACGGAAAGCTGGTCGGATTGAGCAAAATAGAGAGAGGAGGGAAATTCACATGATATACGCACACACATTGCTTCTTTTTTTGGATTGACACTCCCCTCACCACATGCACACACATAGATTGGAGAAGAGGAGAGAGATAGATTGAAAGGGATATAGGAAGAAAATGCCACTGTTGTGGTGGAGAGAGAGAACTAGTCGGAGAGAGGAAAAATGGAGAGAAGAGGGAGATATTTGAGCGAGAGAGGAGAGAAAAGAGACTGGGGTTGACTTTTCTGACGTTCTTGGCCGGAAATAGTATCCTTTCACCAGAAAAACATTGTAGTCGTCTCGAATCAATCGATTTGAATATTTTTGGGTCCAATTCCGGTGAGGTTCAATCTCATTCTGGCAAGATTCAGTTTAATCCCAGCAAAATTCCTTCTATTAGTCTCGATTTTGTTCGTATTTTTGTTTTGGTAATTCTCTGTTGTCATGATTTTTTGAGTTCGAATCGAATTCCGGTGTTATCCGTGTTAGAGTTGGATCATAGTCAAGATTTGGTACCCGTTGAGTCTCTCGGGATGACTCTTATTTCTCTTCGTAAGTCAATTGAAGGTTTTTGAGGTCCAATTCTCAACTCTACTCTTTTATTATCGTTGTGATTGGTGGTTATGATTGGATATTTCTGTTGATGTCTTATATTTTTTATCCGTGAGTAATTAATTATGGCATGAATTTTATGTTGGCAGGTATTTGGAATACCGTTTTGTGTGAAAATTTATCACAAAAAAGAAAAAGGAATTTGTGGTTGGATGTTAGCAATTGATAAAAATGAATATTGTTTAGTCTTGATTTATTGTCGTTGGTTTTTTTGGAGTAAATATGAATGCTAAACATGATAGTATCATGATAGGATGAAATTGGTAGGCAAACGGTAGGCTGGGTAGGAAAATTTAGGAATAACGATTTGTTGAGTGTTTGAGTATGTTTGTGGAATGGTTTTGATTTATGCATTGGGATCTATTGTATTTATTCGGCCGGGGAATGCCCCGAGGGATTTGTATTGATTTATCCAAGAAATGCCCTAAAGTACCATGTACTTGAAGACGACGCACGATCAAGGCCCGAAACGTCGGGTGGAGAAAGAAATGGAGTGTAGTTTAGAATTAATATAGAATAGAGTAGGTTTATATTTTCATATTTTTCTATTTCGGGATTGTAATAATCGGACTGGACACTATAATTTTGGATTTGATTTGTTTGTTTGTTTGATTGATTTTTTTTGTGTGATTTTGTGTGGTTTATGTATTTATAATGTCAAATTAGCCATACGCTCCACCAAGCGACCGTGGTCAAACCACAGGACTGAGGGGTGCCTAACACCTTACCATCGGTCAATAGAATTCCTTAATCGGAATCTCTGTTCGCAAACCAGTTTTAAAGAGTCAAAACTATTTTGAAAAAGGATATCTAAAGGTGACTTGGCACACCCGATTTATGCCAAGTGGTGAATCTGAGTTAATTGAAAAATGAATCCTTTCTGAAACTCTCATTTTTTGTCACTTTAATAATAAGAACCCTTTCAAACTTAAAATGAACCTTTTCGGTTAAAAAAGGGGTGGGACAGCTTTGGCAACTCTGCTGGGGAATTTTTAATATTCGAGCTTATTTTGGAGTTGTATCGACTTAGTTTGGCACTATAGGTGTATAAACATTATTTGTGTTATTGTTTGTGTTTGTTTTATCACTGTTGAGTGCCTACGTGCTCTTTGTTTATGGTTTTATATTATGTGTTACTGCTTTATATCTGGCATCATGTGCATACCCCAGTCATTCTTTCTATAACAATTTCGTAGTACACGTGTTGTACACGACCTCTAGTTGAGTCACCCTTATTTTAGGGGGGAGTGTCGGTGTTATGGAGTAGGTGGGAAGCAAAGTAGCCACTATCGACCATACGCTCCCCCAAACAGCCTTATTAGTGAACCCCAATGTAGGTCATGATTATGTGCATCATATTGAAACCTAGCGAGGTCCATTTGGTCCTTTGTAGGAGACTAACCTCTAAAGAATCCCTATATGCAAAATGTTGCATCTCTGATGATAACGTGGTTATTTGACAGACTGATTTTGGGAAAAGCATGTGCTAGAATTAAAGAAAGGCATGAGGGCACGGAAAAATCAAAGAAAAAAAAGAATGATGAAAGAAAAAGAATTTCGTAGATTTCTTTATGGCTTTTAGTTTTCACAATCCAAAAATTCAAAAAGATTTTCTTACCTTTTTCACGCATTTACTCAAAAACAAAAACCTCAAAAAGATTTTCCCTTTGTCTTGTTTAGCATGCATTCACAATCAAAATCTTCAAAAAGATTTTTCATTCATAGAAATTTTTATAAAACAAGAATACAAAAAATTGTAGGAGTTTTGTACATTTCACGAAAATACCAAAAAGATTTTTCTTTCATAGTTGTTAGTGTCATTTTTATGTGAAGTGTCAAATTGAAAAATCAAAAAGATTTCATTGACGTTTTGCATCTTCTGTTTGTGCTCGTGTCTCTCAAGTCAGGGTGTCGGTTATTTAATCATTAATTTTTCTATCTGGACAAACTACGCACCCCTGATTCTCCTCTCCCGGGAGTATAGGTAGCCTATTGTTGGTTCGGGGATCTTATTTGAAAAAAATCCAAAAAGATTTTCTTCACTCTTTATTTAGAGAAAGTGTTGCATGTACATCTTTAAAATAAAACTACAAAAAAAGATTTTTCCTTTAATAGGTTCAAGTTTCATTTTCATATGAAATTCAAAATTGAAAACCCAAAAAGATTTTTCTTTGGTAATCATAGGTTTCATTTTGTATAGGAGTTTAAACTTGAAAAATGCAAAAAAAAAATTTCATCAATTCTTTTGACAATTTGTTATTTCCTTTTCTTTTTAAAGTTTCAAGAAAAAGAAAAAAGAATGGAAAAAGATTTAATTGACCATTTTGGCAAGACTTCACGAACTACGCACACCTGATTCTCCCTTTTCGGGGGTGAGATATGTAGGCGCCCTCCTTGGGTTCAGTGATCTTTTCTAAAAGAAAAAAAAAGGTTTTGAAGAAAAAATGTCAAACTCTAACATATTTGTTGCCTCTTGTTCAGTTAGTTTAAGGTGGTTGGTTTGTGGCTTCCTGGCTGGTCCTCCACATCACACCAAATCTAAGAGAGGGTTAGTTGTGTCCAACAAGGATATAGAGAGTGGCATCATGGATGAAAAAAGAGTCAGGAAATTGAGTTTAAAGAAAGAGAATTTTAGACTGAGACAACAAATGATGGAAATGTACCGAGCTTGGGCCAGTGGGTTGCCTCCACCCCCATTCCCTACTTTTAACCCTGCAAATACCTTGAGTCTTCCACCAAAATTGCAAAGTCAGTTCCCTTCTATTATTGATGCACCACAGCATGCCTCAGAATCCATTCCACATCAAATGCATCTCAATATTTCCACTACTCTTTCTTTAGCTCCTCAGTATAAGTCTACCACATTCACTACACCACATACCGTCTATGCTTTTGTTGCTCAACCTTCTACTAAGGTTTTCACTTTGGCTATCAATCCAACGATTGTGCTTCCCCAGTCCACTAGTGAATCCACATTTAATACTCTTGATGATCATTTTTATACTCTTGATCCTACCTTTGAATTAAGTGGACTGCCAAAATTTCTTACTAAGAAGCCTAACATGCTAGAAGAGCCGGAGGAAATGGTTGGGAAAGTTAAGAGTGTAGAAAATGATATGAAAAGTTCCTTCGGACTTGTAGGCTGTGAAGATATTTTATACAAAAACTGGGGTATGTTGTCAAGTGTTAACCTTCCTCCAAGCTTAGAGACAACAAAATTTGAGGAGTTTGGTGGACAACATGATTCTGTGAAACATTTAGGACAATATTGCAATCAATCAAGCGAAAATGAAGGAAAAAAAAGGAAAACGCACCTATTGTCATGCTAGGACCAAAGCAGAGTTTAAGGGGTCAAACTCACCAATACTGTCAGCCTCAATCTCGAGCTTACATATCAAATCCACTTACTCATTGCAAAAAGGTTCCTCTTTTCAAAATCCAAGGAGTTTCATGCTACTTCCTCAATGTCCTTTGAACAATGCAGAATTGTGTACCCATCCATCTTCTTATCCACAATGGCATAAATCTATCCCTCAACATCGTCCTCAACCCCCACAAATTTACCAAGGGGCCTCTAAATCCAAGTTTCATCTGAGGCGAGAGTTCGCCAGGAGAAGAAAGGAAAAGGATAATTTCACTTCTAATAGGGAATCCTATGCCAGTTTGTTCCATAGATTGAGATAGAGGGGCATGATTACTCATCTCCTTGGGCACACTCCTAATCGGTGTTTAAGAAATTTTGATCTTAATGCATGATGTGCATATCATTCTAATGTTCAAGGTCATAGTATTGAAGATTGTTGAGATTTGAAAAAAGAAATTGAAAAGATAATTCAAGATGGATCAATTATGGAGCAAAACATTGATAGTGAGGGAAGCTCCAGTCATGTTGATAGGTAAACCAGTGGCTAAGTTGTCAGGATGAGTAATTGAGAAGTCACCCCTCAACCTACTAGAAAGAGGTCTGGTAGTTTTTTATTTTCTGTTTTTTGAAGTATTTCAGGGTTGTAGTTCGAAATTTAACTTGTTTGGTCCCTTTATCATTTATGTTCGAACCCTCTATCTTTTATTTTAATTAAATAGAGCATCCCTTTTTCCCTTTGTGTTCAAATATATATTGTTTGTTTTCTTCACATAGTACATTTTATGTTGATTCTAGTGATATGACATGCTAGTGGAATTTTCAATCAGATCTTAAAATCCAATTTAACCATGAAACATTGAATTAGAGGTTTTGGTTAGTAAAAGAGAACATCTGAGGAAATAGGTAGAGTGCTGAGACATTTGGTGGCAAGTTGAAGCCTTCTTTGAAAATTAAGGCACTTATTTTGAGAATCACAAGAATAACTTGGTCATCAATTGAAAGACATGTCTCAATTAGGTCAAATAGTGGCTGCGTGAACAAAACGAAAATCAGCTCCATGAAAGCATGTGTCATTCAATATGAGGGGCATACAACAAAATGTGGAGTTGTATGTTTGACAAGTCTAGAAGAAGAGGGGGCACACATGCTCGGGGAAAGTTAGTGTAGTAAAACATGTCATAAGTGATATTGATCATGCACTTTCACATTGCATGCTATGCACTTGCATCTTCAAGGATTGATATGACGAAGGCATTTCATTCTGCTATCCAAATATTGTGTCATCCTTTGTTTACCACATTTGAGATTTACTTCTATTTTCATTCATACCCCTCTTTTGGAATCAAGATAGAGTCATCAAAGTAAAAAAAAGTGTCGAGTAAAAGATTAGAGTCAGAAAATTTTTCAAAATAAGAAGAAGAGAGAAAAAATGTGTCAAAAGAAAGAAAAGAAAAGAATGTCAAGAAAAATAGGGTCAGATAAAAAAAGAAAAAGAACCAATAAAAGAGAAAAAAAAAAGAAATAAGAATCAATCAAAAGAACAAGCTGTCAGAACGACACATGACCTGATTCTTTTCTCCCAGGGGTGAGATACGTAGGATGCCCTACTCTAGGCTCAGTCCAACCAAATAAACAATTTTGAATTGCGCAGTCAAAAGAAATTGGGGCATGACTTAATCCTCATTATTTGAGTCGATTCCAAAAGTTGTAAGTCCTACCCTACTTCAAGTGTCGTTTAGGCCTCATGCCATCCTTTCTTCCTAACCCTATCCAAAAATCAAGTTATAACCAAAGAAATACCTTCAGATCAATCTTTGAGAATGTTAAGGCTAAGCATACAAGGGATATGATGACGCATTTTGGGAACTACTTGTCTTCCTCATCATAAGGAATTAGGAGAGAAGTGAAAATAAGAGAGCATTATTGGTGAAAACCCTCACGGGCGCCATAAGACAATGGTAAGTTGAGAAAGATAAAAATGAGAGAGTCTTATCAGTGAAAAACCTCATGGGCACTATAAGACAACTGTGATTTGAGAAAAATAAAAATAAGAGTCTCATGGGTGAAAAACCCTCACAGACACCATAGGAAAATGGTGAGCTGAGAGAATGAAAATAAGAGAGTCTCATTGGTGAAAAGCTCTCACGGACACCATAAGGCGATATTGAGCTGAGAGAAAAATGAGAGAGTCTTGTTGGCCAAAGCTCTTCAAGGTGTCACTAGCCGAATGAGGTCTTAAATGAAATTGACCTAAGGAATCAACTCAGTTTCAAGGCCAATAACTCAACAACAATTGATAGAAAGTTTGGATAGAAAGATCAGACAGCTTAATCCAAAATGCATGGCATAATCATTAGAGTTGACTGTCATTTCAAGATAAATTTTCTATTTCTTTATTTCAAATGGGGACATTCATTGTCTTTTCTTTCTTTTCTTTAACTTTATTTTGTTTTCTTGATTCAGTTGTCCAAATAAAAGTCATTGTCATTTTTCTCTTGTCTTTGAGTCAAGTCCATATCAAAACAAGTGAGAAAAGATTTCAAAACTCGCTACTAGCTTCTTAATTGCACAAAGCAAGACAAAAGGCCAACACATAAAAGAGACATGATTGTGGGACGAAATAAGGCATGCTGGAAGTTTTTTCAACAGACAAGTCTAGGAACTTATAGAAATATCAAGGTTCAAAAGATTTATCTGAGAAACATGGCAAAGCATAAATATTGTGTTTGTTTCAGAACCACTCTTAATAATTTAAGTTTGGATCAATGATGCAGCGAGTCAATGACATATGCTAATGGTTAAAAGCAAGATTAAATATGACAGGGGAAAGAGCAATTGCCACAAAATCCAAAGCCACAAACTAGCCACCATGTTTTTAAAACTCACAAGTTTTCTTTGTATGAAATAGGAATATGTGTTATCTTCAAATCAAGGACTTCAGGGTCTAAATATTAAAGGTTGCAATGCCTGACTTCTGTAAATGCAAGAGGCAATATTGCTGTACAAATTTGGTAATCAAAACCATGGTAAAAGTCATAATCCAATATCTCAAGAAGACGCATTTTCTTGTTTAGGTAATTCAAGCAGTATTTGTGAGGAGACACACTTCCTTGTCTGGATAATTCAAGCAACATTTATAAGGAGACACACTTCCTTGTCTGGATAATTCAAGCAACATTTATAAGGAGACACACTTTCTTGTTTGGGTAATTCAACCGGCATTTGAAAGGAGACACACTTTCTTATTTTGGTAATTCAACTGGCATTTGTCAGGAGATGCACTTCCTTGTTTGGATAATTCAAGAGACATTTGTTAGTAGATGCATTTTCTTATTTTGTTAATTCAAGCAGTATTGGTAAGGAGACGAACTTTCTTATTTTGGTAATTCAAGCAGTATTTGCAAGGAGACACACTTTCTTGTTTGGGTAATTCAACCGGCATTTGTAAGGAGACACACTTACTTATTTGGGTAATTCAAGCAATATTGGTAAGGAGACACACTTTCTTATTTTAGTAATTTAAGTGGTATTTGTAAGGAGACGCAATTCCTTGTTTGGACAATTCAAGCAACATTTATAAGGAGATGCACTTTCTTATTTTGGTAATTCAAGCAACATTTGTAAGGAAACACACTTCCTTGTTTGGTAATTCAAGCAGTATTTGTAAAGAGACACACTTTCTTATTTGGCAATTCAAGTCACATTTGTAAGGAGACTCACTTCCTTGTTTGGACAATTCAAGCAACATCTGTAAGGAGACGTACTTCCTTGTTTGGGTAATTCACACAACATCTGTAAGGAGACACACTTCCTTATTTGGTTAATTCAAGTGGCATTTGTAAGGAGACGCACTTCCTTGTTTTGATAACTCAAGCAACATTGGAGCCCGCCCGAAGGACAAGGCAAATAAATGAAAAGTCAAGCAACAAGGTGAAACAATTGAAAGCCATGCAATAAATAGAAAAATTGTAAGTCAGGAGCCCGCCTGAAGAATAGGGTGATGAAACTTAAGTCAAGAGTACAAAAGAAGCTGCAGAGATAGGAATTTTGTAATTTTATTTATCTTTTTAACTCTTGTCATTTTTTTTTGATGTAATGACAGACCGCGACCAGAACCTCGATGGGACCTCACTCGACTCTCCAACTCGATATAGTCCATCTCCTTCCAATCCTTTGATATACCTGTCACTTGATTCCCTCATAACTTGGGTAGGTAGGATGTCCTAAGTCAAGACTCAATAAACATTTTGTCTCGTTGTCTACTTCTTTTTCTGAAAATCTCATCCATGTGATTATACCCCACAAAAATACAAAAAATAACAACCCTTAACATAATCCCTAACAAATTCTATCTTATTTTAATCCTATCCTAACTAACTTTACACCTCATCCTAACAACCCACCCCACCCCATACCCCTACCCTTAACCTTTAACCCTCCCCTCCCCCATATTTTTTTCCATAAAGAAAGGGGGATTATATGCACAATTCACCAACAGAATATATAGGATCATCTTCATTCTTTGGGAATTAACACAGAATATTGGAGAGAGAACAAAATTTCTCCATTTACCATTAATCCACACAGATAGCAACATACAAGAAAATCACATTCATCCTCACCAAGATACTCTTACCGACCTCTCCATTAATCTCACATACACACACCAAAACTCACGCACACACATACAGTGAACGAAAAGCTGGTCGGAGTGAGAGAAATAGAGAGAGGAGGGAAATTCACACGATATACGCACACACACTGCTCCTTTTTTGGATTGACACTACTCTCACCACATGCACACATATAGATTAGAGAAGACGGAGAGAGATAGATTGAAAAAGATATAGGGAGAAAATGCCACTATTGTGGTGGAGAGAGAACTAGTCGGAGAGAGGAAAAATGGAGAGAAGAGGGAAATATTTGAGCAAGAAAGGAGAGAAAAGAGTCAGGGGTTGACTGTTCCGGCGTTCTTGGCCGGAAATAGTATCCTTTCACAGGAAAAACATTGATGTTGTCTCTTTCTGCTTGTTTCGGTAACCGTTGGAGCTCACCGGAGTTTCGACGGGGCGGTAAATGTGGATTTTGACCCTGACCCAACTTGAATCAGTAAATTTGATCGGTTTTGGGTCTAATTCCGGTGAGATTCAATCTGGTTCTGGCAAGATTCAGTTTAATCGCAGAAAAATTCCTTCTACTAGTCTTGATTTTGTTCGTATTTTTGTTTTGGGTGTTCACTATTGTCGTGGTTTTCTGAGTTCGAATTGGTTTTCGGAGTTATACGTGTTGGAGTTGGATCATAGTCAAGATTTGGTACCCGTTGAGCCTCTCGGGATGACTCTTATTTTTCTTCTTAAGTAAATCGAAGGTTTTTGAGGTCCAATTCTCAACTCTTCTCTTTTATTATCATTGTGATTTGTGGTTATGATTTTTTATTTATATTAATGTTTTATATTGTTTATCCATGAGTAATTAATTATGGCATGAATTTGATGTTGGCATGTGTTTGGAATACCGTTTTGTGTGAAATTTATCACAAAAAAAGGAATTTGGGGTTGGATGTTAGCGATTGATAAAAATGAATATTTTTTAGTCTTGATTTATTGTCGTTGGTTGTTTTGGAGAAAATACGAATGCTAAACGTGATAGTATCACGATAGGATGAAATTGGTAGGTAAACGGTAGGCTGGGTAGGCAAATTAGGAATAACAATTTGTTGAGTGTTTGAATATGTTTGTGGAATGATTTTGATTTATGCATTGGGATCTATTGTATTTATTCAGCCAGGGAATGCCTCGAGGGATTTGTATTGATTTATCTGTGGAATGACCCAAAGTACCATGTACTTGAAGACGACGCACGATCAAGGCCCGAAACGTCAGGTGGAGAAAGCAAGAGAGTGTAGTTTAGAATTAACATAGAATAGAGTAGGTTTATATTTTTGCATTTTTCCATTTCGGGATTGTAATAATCAGACTGGACACAATAATTTTGAATTTATTTTGTTTGTTTGTTTTATTGATTGTTTTGTGTGATTTTGTGTAGTTTATATATTTATAATGTCGAATTAGCCAATACAATTCACCAAGAAACCGTGGTCAAACCATGGGACCGAGGGGTTCCTAACACCTTGCCCTCGGTCTGCAGAATTCCTTAACCAGAATCTCTATTCGCAAACTAGTTTTTAAGAGTCAAAGCTATTTTGAAAAGGATATCCAAAGCTGACTTGGCACACCCAATTTATGCCAAGTGGCGACTCTGAGTTAATTGCAAAAAAGATTATTTTCAAAACAAATCTCATTTTTTTCACTTTAATAATAAGAACCCTTTCAAAATTAAAATAAATCATTTCGGTTAAAAAAGGGTTGTGATAGCGGAAAGTAAGGATGAGATGGTTTGGGCATGTGATGAGGAGGGGCATGGATGTCCTAGTTAGTAGGTGTGAGAGGCTAGCTCTAAATGATTTTAGGAGGTGCAGAGGTAGGCCAAAAAAATACTGGAGAGAGGTGATTAGACATGACTTGGAGTAGTTACAGCTTACTGAGTACATGAACCTAGATAGGAAGGTGTGGAGACCATGGATAAGGGTAGAAGTCTAGTGTGTGGGTGAGTCGTTGCAAGTAGTTAGGAGAACTTTGGTGTATCCGGGTTAGTAGTTTTAGGACTGTATCCATAGGTAGGAGCAACTAGTTAGGAGAGTTTGGGTGTGGTAGGTGTTCTTGGTTTGTGAGTGTGTGGTATTACTATGTGGGTGTCTTATTTCTTATTACTGTTATGCCATCCATTCTTTTTTATGTTTCATTGTGAATGTGTTTGCTATTCTTTATCTTGAGCCGGGTTGTAGGGGGTGTGGATAACTTGGGTAACTAAAATAGATCTATTATAGCTCTAATGGATCTATTTTTATTTGTGCGTGGATATTTCGTAACTTCTCTAAACATTTTAATTTTATTAATGTTCATATCTTGGGGGGTGAATGGATGGTATTTGATTAAATGCTTACTGTATATTCTTTAGTTTTTTCTCTTAGTCTTTGTAATTCTTATATATTATGTTGGAGGTATTCTAAATATTCTATATCTTTTGTTCTAAAATATTCAATTAAATTCTCTTTCATAAGTATCTATGTTGATCTTATTTCTTCCATATCTTGTCTCCAATATTTTAAATATTCATAGTCTATCATTTTATCCTAAAGTAGTTGTGATACTGCAAATTTCTTTGTAATAATTTATTCTAATTGTACTATATCTAATATTAAATTCTAGGTTATCTATTTCGTTAATTATCCTGTCTTTTTCGTCTATAAATAGTTTTATGTCTAAATCATATTCTAAACTGTCTTTTAATTCTAGTTGTTTTATGATTTTATTTAACCAAATTAATCTTTCTTTTAATTGTTATCTTCCTTTTCTAAGCTAGTTTCTATAATTAATTTCTTCGTAAAGCCAACTTTATTTTTCTCTAACTCTTTGAATATATTCTAGCTTTTTTAATCTGTATAATAGCCATCTGAATAATAACTATCCGAATAATAATTTCTACCATAGAAATCTATATTTTATTATTCATCTTCTATCCAACTAGTATTTAGTAACTCATCTTCAAAATCAAATATTTTTTCCCATATTATTTTCTTTATGTCTTCTGATTCTAAGTCTTTTATGATATATAAAACAAGTATCTTAGTTTCATCAGATATACAACTTGTCATATTATTCATATTATGCTTAGGTTTCTACGAATAACTTGGATAACTTGGGAATTGGATTCTAGTAATTAATTGCTTTATCATAGTATTTATTATTTTTTTGTTTTAATCTTAATAATATTGTATATTTTCATTAAGGAATTCTATATATTTTATTTCCTTAGTTCTCATATATTTTTCTAGATTGGTTTCCATTAGTTTTTCTACTAATTGTATATTTTTCATATCCATTTTCCAATATTCTAAATATACGTAATTTATCATGTTTGATGTGTAGATTTGGTATGTAAGCATTTGTAAGAGTAGGTAGGTAGGTGTTGTATGTAATTTATTCTAGTCATAAAATATTTATCAAATATTTTTTCCAATATGATTTTTCTTATATCTACAATTTCTGTATCCTTAAGTATATATAAAACAAGTATTTTAAATTTATCTACCATTTCTTCAGATAAATAAGTATTCATTTTTCATATGATGTTTTTTTCAAAATATTCCCTTCAATCATACACATAACAAAATATGATCATTTTAGATTACTATATACTAGATTATTCTTAAATAACATGTTCTTCGGTCACTATTAGCATGGTAATCTGGATACTTTTCCCTTAACAACGCCTCTACTCTGGCTACTCCCATATCACGGCTTTCTTGCCTCACCGGTTTCGTCTTTAGGATGGTATAGTTCTTTAGGGATTTTTCTCCTTTTTCACTTTGCTAATAAACTTCTTAACATGCTCTTTTTCGAATAATTCTACTATAAAGTAACTAACATGAACTTATTTTATCATATCATGATTGTCAGAAATTTATGAATTTAGCTATTCATAATCACAAATATAAATACCTGTTCTGGTAAATCTGATAATTTTAGATTTTCCATAGCTGTTTGATGATTCATAGCTTTTCCTTGGAAATATACCTGTTTTTAATAAATATTCAAAAATTTTGTGTACCGAAGAGGGTTTTGCTTCAACTCATGAAGACTTGCCCTTTATCTGAGCATATACTCGTCTATTTATAATCTAAGAATGAAAACGCATATTCTATTTCAGTTTACACCTATCATCTATTCTACAAAAGTATAAAAAATATCTCTGCAAAGTCCTAACGCTACTTTTCCAAAAGTCTAAACTAATAATGGCACTACTTGCCAAAAAAGACTAATAAATGATAAGAAAAGTCAAAAAGGCTAGAGCTACTACATAATAATTTACGTAAAAGCTATCTTATTTTCCTTATGTCGCTTTTAATAACTTTAATTGTTTTTTGATGACTTTTTCTTTCTTCATCCGTAGTTGATTTTCTTCCGTTGCTGTCTCTATCTTCTTCTTGTCGTATCTGCTGCTTTTTTTATCTTCTTGCTATTGTAACATTACATCTGGAATAAAGTTGTGTCTGCCACTACATCTGTTGCATATGTGGTCATCGTATCTTTGGCCAACTTATTTACAGAATTGATCCATAGCTTCTTCTGAAATAACTCATTTCGTAATAGATCTTGTGACTGGTAACTCTTCTGGTTTTAGGATCGTCATGACCCATTTTCTTATCTCTTCTCTGTCATTTTCTCTAATATCTTTACAAGTAGAGTAAACCAATAATTGATTTCTGTTATAGTAAATCCAAAATGGATTTTGATTTATATAATTATTTGCTAACTCAGTCAATATACTGCTAAGTCCAATAACTCTCTTGTTTCGGTAGAAGTATGGTATCTGATTTTTGGTTATCTTTTGTTGTTCGCATATTTCTTCAGGGATAATATAATCTCATGTCATTCCTATCTTGACAATAGTCATTGTCTATTTTATTTCATCAAACAATATTTCTGCTGGTGCTGAGTAGAAACGGACATAGAATAACTGTCCCTTCGTAATCCTTTTATAATCCATAAATCTTTTGTGAATATCTGGAATTCCTGTTAACTCTTCTCCAGTAATTGTGTAAACTATAGATAATAGTCCATAATAGTAACATGAAGCAATTAAGTTTGCACTGGTGCAAGGCAAAACAATAAGTTTGTTATAGGTCTGACATTTTTGTGTAATATATCCTTGGTTTTGTTTTGCTAAATCTTTACTCTGGATAGGTTTTGTTTTTAACAATTTTTGTAAAGTATAACTATTATCAATATATGTACGAGTGATATGGTTATAAGTCTTCTTTTGTTGATTGAGTGATTCAAAATATGTGTGTATCTGGGGAGGTATAGATGACTCTGATTTTTGTATATTTGGTGTTTATGGTTTTGAGAATATTTGGTTAAGGTTATAATTCTTTTTCTTTGGTGGTTCAGCTTTATTTTGAGTGACTATATTCTTTCCTTTGGATACATCACCTGCGCCTGCAGCTGTAACTGTAATTTCGTCAGTAATTTAAGTTTTTAGGTGTTTCTCATCATCACCTTCTAGGTCTAATTTTTTAATGTGCTCTTCCTGCACAGTATCTTTGCTAATAGCTTTTTCTTGTTTTTTATAGTACTCAACCTGCACTTTTACATTCGTAACTTCAGTAGTTAAGGTGATAACTCTTTTTTGTAATAAGTTCATTTGTTCAAACACTTGTAATATTAAGTCTGTTTGGGTATCTTATACATCAGCTTCTTCCATTGGTAAATCAGTTTGAGTAGCTTTGTCTTGATATGTAATCTGCAATAACATTTGTGTCAGTCTTGATCACTTCAATCGTAAATGTAAAATTTAATATATTCAATACTAATCTCCGAATTTCCTTTGTCGTAACTGATTTTTGTATTTTTCTTGTTAACCACCATCGAACCTGGGTATTATCTGTTCTCACAATAAATTTGTTATATACAATATATGGTTCAAATGCAAATAAACATTTATATAATGAATATAATTCTTTTCTATTTATTTCCCATTTTATTTCTGTTTCATTAAATGTACCTGAGTAGTATCTACAATGGTGTTCTAATTTTTCTTCTTCATATCTATATTTAAGTACTCTTCCATAACTATATTCACTTGTGTCTGCTTCGACTATATATGTAAATTTTTTATTTTCGTCTGGGAATTGTAATCTTGGTAACTCTTTACAAAGTATTTTTATTTTCTGAACTTGTTTTTTGTCCTCTTCGTTGTAATTATATTCTACATCCTTTTTAAATTTTTTCTATAAAGGCTTTAGGTTTTCTGCTAATTTTGGTATATATTTTCTTACTTGGTTTACTAATCCTAAAAATGATTGTAATTTTTTTTTTGTATCTAATTCTTCTTTTGAATTTATTATTTTTTGTACTCTATGTTGTTGCATTTTTATTCCACTTTTATCTATTTGTATTCCTAAAAACGCTATCTGGTTTTTCATAATTTCGGCTTTCTTTTCACTTAAACTTATTCCCAATTTTTCTATTATATCTGTAAATTGTCTAATAATCTTAAATGTTCCTCTTTAGTTTTTGTATATAGTAGTATATCATCTATGTATACTATACAATTAGGTAATTTTTTAAAATAACTATCCATAAAGTGTTGGTATCTACCTGGTGCATTTGTATATCCAAATGGTAATATGTTCCATTCATAAAATCCTTGTGGTAGCGTAAATGCGGTTAATTCCTTAGATTCTTCATCTAACTTGAAGTGGTAAAATCCTGATTTACAGTCAAATTTACTAAAGTAGTTATATCCTTGTATTTGTCTTATTTTTAATATCTTATGTGGTATTGGATAATTGTATGTCATAGTTTTTGCATTTAAATTTCTAGATTCAACAACCATTCTATTTTTTCCTCTATTTTGTTCACTATGTTTATTTACTATATTTGCTGGACTATTGTGTTTACTATTACTTTTTTGTATATATTGTTTTTCTAATAATTCATCTATATGCATTTTAAATTCTTTTAAATTGTCAAAATTATATGTTAATGGTTTTTGAGTTATTATGGTATTTTTATCTATTAATTCAATTTTTATAGTAGTTTTATGTTTTTTCCATCCTTTTAACGGATCTTCACTGTATAGTTGTCTTAATGTTTTCTTTATTAGTTCTACCTTATCTATTGAAAATATAGTTATTTCTTTTTTATTTTTCGAAAATACAACTAGTTCTATTGTGTCTTCTGTATTTTTTATTTTTTCTAACTTTTTTGTAATTTTTTCACTTACTTTTATCCAATCAGTTTTCTTTCTTATTTTATTAATAACTCTTTTTGATCTTACTTTTTGTTTACATGGTGTTGTAAACCACCAATCTGTTTTAGTTATTATATGTGGGTATAATTTATTTAAAAATGGCATTCCTAAAAGCATATCTTTTGATGTCAGTTCATAATTATAGATTTCTTCTATTGTTATTATTTTATCCCATATCTGTATTTTTACAGTCTTAGCTTTATATGTAATTAAGCTTCCTTCATTATTAAATTCTTTGACTACTATTGGTACCTTTAGCTTATCTCATTTACTTTCTGGTAAACAGTTGTATCTACATATGTTTGCTTCTACTCCTGTATCTATCATAGGTGTATAATACCTTCTACTATTATTTTTACAAGTACTTATATTTTCATGTAATGTCAAAGTTCTTTTAATGAATAATTTCTCTTTATTATATGTTATAGATAATTGTTTATATTTTATATTGTATGGTTGTACCTGTTCTAATCATTTTATTCCTAATATTAGGTACTCTTTTTGCATTTCTTCCCTTTTTTTTTAAATTCTATTTTTATTTTTCTGACTCCTATTATTATTTCCTTTTCAGCTGTATCCTTAATGTTTATTAGACTCCTTGGTAGAACTGGGCATATATTACTATTAGATTTTATTTCTTCACTTCTTACTAGATATTTTGCTATATAATTTTCTTCTTGTCCTGTGTTTAAGAGTATTAAATATTCTTTTTCATTTATTGTTCCTATTATGTAATATTGGTTTAAATTAACTATTGAAGTTGTTTCATAACTTGTTCTTTTTGATGAACTTAATGATTCTGGTTTTTCATGAGCTATTCTTTTTAATGTACTTATTCTATCATTTATTATTTTTAAATCTTCTTCTATGTCTATATTTTTGTAACTATAATCATTATTATCAATTGTTTTTACGAATTGTTCAAAAGGACTTTCTATTTGTATTTTATTAATTTTATTTTTCCTGTTATTTTATGTTTTGTTGTTAATACACATAGATTTTTACATCTTGCTGTAAATATTTTACTTCCTGGGGTTAGTTCTATTCCTGATATTTTCCAATATAATACTAATGATTTATCTATATTTTTATCTGTTATTGCTACTGAATAATTCACACTTATTATAAATTTAAAATTTTGGTATATTAAATTTTCTTTTATGGTAGTTATTATACTTTTTTCTATAGGTTTTATAATTCTATCATTTGCTAAATATAATTCTAATGGTGTATCTATTCCTTCTCTAAAACATGCTTTGATTAATATCTCTGTTACTCCAAAGTGTACATATTTTATTAGGACTTTGCTTTTTATGTCGTTTATTTCTTTAATAATTATTCTTTTTGTTACTAGTGGTATACTAGCTCCACCTTTTGCATATCTATAGTCTATTACATGTTCTTTTTGGCTTACTACATAGTATTCTTCCTTGTTTCTACTAAATATATTTTTTACTGTTGGTATTTTAAATATTTTCTCTACACTTAAGTCTAACTCTTTTCCTTTTATTTCGTCAAATATGTTATTACCAAATATTATTTTTTGATTAGTTCCTTCTTCATTTAAATATTCTTCCTTTGTTATTATTTTTATATCTTCTTCAGTTATTTGGTCCATTTTTATATCTTCTTCAGTCATTTGATTCATCTAATTCACTATCTATTTCATTATCTGTTTCATTCTCCGAAATTTCATATATACTATCTTCACTTTCTAATTCGTAATCTGTATAATCTATCAGCATATCTTCTGTATTTTCTATTTTTATTTCTGATATTTATTTCTTTTTTGGATTTGTAGGCATTTTACAATCTCTAGCTAAATGTCCTAGTTTTCCACAATCATAACAAGTACATTCTTTTATAGATTTCTCTTTCCTATATGGTCTTTTATGTTTATAATTTTTTACGTAAAATCTTTTTCTTGGTTTCTTATACTTATATTTTGATATCTTGTATTTCTTATATTTCTTATGTCTTTTTCTTTTCTTATAATATCTTTCTTCACATCCAAATTGAGTTGCTATTTTATCTTTGCAACATGCTAAATTTCTTATTAATATTTTTTCTATTTTTATTTCTTCTCTATATTTTTCACATAGATTTATATACCATTGTTGTAAAAATTTTATTCTTGCTCCTAGGGTATCTACTATTTTTGTTTTATCCCAACTCTTTATTATTTTTGAATTAAATGGTTCAGGTAATTTACTAAAATATAATTTTCATATTTCTTTACTTTCTTCTACATTATGTGTTCCTTTATAATAATATTCTTTAAATGCACACGTATACTCATCTATATAGCACATATTACATAGTGCTAGTTTTAACATTAAATTCCTATTCATATCCTTTTCTTTATTTTGCTCTTCTTCTTCTTCTATTTTTACACTGCTAAATTCATCTCTTATAATTATTTTATATTTTTTCAATATTTATGTTGGTGATATTTTGGTAGTTGATGATGTTCCTTCTTTTTTATTATCAGATCATAATACTTTTTTACTTGCTTCGGCTAGGTTTAAAAACCATAATTTTACTGTTCCTATTAATGTCTTTTCTATATATTCTGGCGTGTTTGTTGTATCTATTTTATTATCTAATAATTGTTTTGACATGTATCCTACCCATAGTTGTATTATTTTATTTGTGTCTATTACACAGTCTAAATCTAAAAAGTTGTAATTAATTATTTGTTTTGGTGTCCATTTATTATATTCATCCTTTGGATTATATCTTTTAAAATTATTTTGGTAATAATAGGTTGGTTTTCTTATTTCTGATGTACTAGGTATTATATTTTTATCTAGAGTATTTACTTCTGTGTTTATTAGTTCTAGATTTTTTTTATTAATTACTTCTCGTTGTTCATTAATTTCTAGTTATCCTACGTTTTCCAGAATTTCTGTATATGTTTCACTATCTTCCAAATCATAATTATCTGTTTCTTCAGCATCTATTGTATTTATTTATAATTCACTTGTTTCTAAGTCTTTATTTTTCATTTCTAATTTTTATTTAAATTGATTTATCTCGTTTAATAATTTTTGTTCTTTTTCTTTCTATCTTTTTTCATACAAATCTTTTAGTATTTGTAGTTCTTTTTCTAATTCAGCAATCCTGCTATTTTTAGTTTCTTCTATTCTTCATATTTCTTCTGTGGTTTGTTGTTTTATTTTATCTATTTTTTTCTGTCTATTTCTTTGTTTTCTCTTTCTATTCTTACCATGGCTGCCAACTTATCTTCTATTTTTAATTCTTCTTTTTCTAACATTAAATATAATTGTTCACCTATTTTCTTATATCTTCTTCTTAAATTAGAAAATACTATTTTTATTTTTAATCCGCCGAGATTTTCATATGTTTTCTCATCTATTATAAATTCTTCTTTGTTCATTTTATTTAAATGTATATAGGTTATGTTGATATATATATTCTAGACTATCTATTGTTGCACCAGACTAATTATCTGTAGCATCAGAATGTTTATCTGTTGCACCAGACTAATTATCTGTTACAACAAATGATTAATCTGTTTGAAACAACACAAATCAAACCCTGCCACAAACCCAGTAGATAAATCTTGCTATTGGTACTGTATTCTAAATTATTCCTTTTTACGTCGAATCGTCGAAATGTTTGTTGAGAAGATAATAGACAGAATGAAAATTAAATATGGATTAAAACATCAAAGATCAAACATAATTTATTTATTAAAAAATAAAAATACATATAATAGACTAAAAGAAAAATTATAGTCTAATTATTATTATTATTATCAACATCATCATTGCCAGCCGGCCAATCTTCAACCGAAAGTAGCAAGGCCCTCCTCAGCCTGCGTATCTCGCGGAGCATTATTGATCTAACTCCTCCCAATTCCCATGGTAGATCACGAAGTTGATTCTGAAGTTCATTCATGGTATCTTGCAGAAAAGCAACGTCCCACACTGGGTCAACCATAATCTTATCTTCTAGAGTGTAATATAAAAGACGAGATGCAACAAATAAATAGAGTGTGTTTTTGAATGAACGATTGAGTAAGGACAGACCAATTTATAGAGGATTGAATTTGAATGAGAGGCAAAAAGGTGCGACTATTCACCTCCATACATTAATTAAATTTTTGATTAAATTAAGAAAATAAATATTATGATATAAGTCATGACTTTTCAGATTATTATTATTAATTAGTCTTTCGAAGAACCGCTTTTATTAAGTTATGGTAACAGATTCTATATCTGTTGCATCAGATAACACATCTGTGACAACAGATATATTATCTGTTGCAACAAATATAGAATATGTTGCATCAGATAACATATCTGTTGCAACATATAATCTAACTGTTCACCTCCATTTATTAATTATATTTTTTATTAATGTGAAAAGTAATGAATTAATTAAATTAAGAAATATTGTGATAAGTCATGACTTTTCAGATTATTATTATTAATTAGTTCTTTCCAAGAACTGCTTTTATTGAGTTGTGACTCGATATAGGTTGCATCAGATAAATCATCTGTGACAACAGATATATCATTGTTGCAACCATATGAACCTGTTGCATCAGATAATTTAATTGTTGCAACATATAATCTACTTTTTTTTAAAAAATAACTATATCATCATATCATTAATTAAAATTTGCTTACTTTTTTATTTTATAAATAAAAAAAAAATACCTTTTCAAATTCCTTAATAAAATAATAATCATTTATTATATAATAAACAATTTAAAAAATAAATTCTAAAACAAAAAAGCGGAAAAGTCACGATCAGTTATTAAAATTGTGGTTATAAATTGTGTTTATTATTTATTTCCTTATTATTTATTTACGAAACATTTTTCATATTGAATAATCGGAACTCCGAGTCATGTATTTCTCTTTTCATCATCTCAATAACAACAATAGCCCTTTTTTTTTATTAATAACCGCCAGGTGCAACATATGATCGATCTGTCGTAGCAGATTAACCTCTAACTGTTGACACAAATTGCTGCTCAATCCCAACCACCAACCGTCGACATGTTGAGAACAAGGAATAAATAGAGTGATTATTATTAAATACTAAATAAGAATTAAAAATTCAAAGTCGACAACAAAATGAATGAAAATATGAATGTTCATAGATTTTTGAATCCCTTGGGTAGATTTGATATACAAAACGAGGAAAATAATAACTAAAATAAAAAACATTACCTAATTATTATTACTACTATTATTATTATTGTCAATCAGAAATCTTTCATTTATCCGACAGCCTTGCTCCGAAGTCCGCCATATATCTCTCTGGAGTTCATCAATCAAACTGCCTTTGAAGTTCATACAAGGACTCGATATGAATATTCTTGTATGAATCTGGATCATCCATATTTGTAAGGAGGGACCTATTTATAAATTATTGTATCTCGAAAAGAAAAGAAAATTACTTTAAAATAAATCTAACAGACGGGTAATCTATTACAGAATATATTCTTTCTATTAGATAACTGGTAATCTTTTTGGAACAGATGTTTATATTAGTTTGATTTCTGCAACAGGTTGATCACTGTCGTAACATATGTCTCCAATTGATTGACAATATAAATAGATGTGTCATCTGTTGCAATAAGCTAGTTATCTGTTTATTCAATTTAAGCCATTGATGGGCTAGGAAGAATAAGGTATGTGCAGATGGATCCACTATCATATGTGTGGGAGTTAAGTATTTATTACTGATAAGGTTACCGAGACAACACACATAGAGTACAACGTTTTTCTGAAAGCAGATTTGAACCGATTAGGCATTGATCATTCAAACAAGATCTTGCATTGTACCGTTAAGTTTGATAGGTTCGAAATTTATAAGGCTGAGGACCTCATGAAGATGGTGTAAATACCCTGTTATGAATTATTGATGGTTGGTGCTCGTATTTATGCGTGTCAAGTTTTGAGAAGGGATCAATACTTTAAGTGTGCATTGGACCCTTAGAAGGACCTCGAAGCCTCGCACTGCATCAAATAAGTATGGAAAACCAATATAGTTATTGCCCTGGCCAAAATTTATATGGTTGGGTTGCTCGCTCGGGTTGATGATTATATGCCAGAAGGTGCGGTAGGAGAATGCTTTTGAGAAAAAATAGGTTGTTAATGGAAGACTATATCATCTGAGACCTAATTAAAGAAGAGACACAGGGTAGAAAGTAACTTCTAACAAATCTGGTCGATGGAATTATCTTAACAGATGCGAAATCTGAATGAAGTGTAAATATGAAAGTGTATCTGGTAATGTAATTTCGTCTGTTGTTTCTCTGAAAGAAAAATGCAGATGGAAACTTTGCTAGGGAGCTGCATGGTCAGGATTATCACATAAGTAGAAAATAAGAAAAGACCAACAAATCAACCTCATGGGCATCAAGGGTAGAAATGATGTTCAGCAAGTCCAGAAAACTTACGCCAACAACAACTGTAGTGAAAATAAGGAAACTAAGCGAAGGTGGCAATTTTTGAATTTTAAATTTTATCCCATCTTCTTGTTTGTGTTTTCAATCAGGTCGACTGCCATTGACCTGATCGGAACCACAAACGAGATTGAAAGGCAAATAGAGTATCATTGCTTCCTTAGAAATATGGTTATAATTGATTGTGTTTTCTTTCCTTGACATGCTTTCAACATTCCTTAGAAAGAATCCCTTCTTGTTTGTGTTTTCAATCAGGTCGACAGCAAGCATCTGATCTTCTCCAAGGAATGTTGAAAGCATGTCAAGGTAAGAAAACACAATCAATTATAACCATATTGCTAAGGAAGCAATGATACTCTATTTGCCTTTCAATCTCATTTGTGGTTTCGATCAGGTCAACGATAGTGGACCTGATCGAAAATACAAACAAGAAAGTATGGGATGAAATTTAAAATTCAAAAAATTGCCACCTTCGCTTAGATTCCTTATTATAACTGTAGTTGCTGTTGGCATAAGTTTTCTAGACTTGCGGTACATCATATCTATCTTCGATGCCCGTGAGGCTTCTTTGTTTGTCTTCTCCTATTTTCTATCTAGGTGATAATCCCAACCACACAGCTCCCTAAGAAAGTGTCCATCTGCATTGTTTTTCATTCAGAAACACAAAAGATGAAATTACATTACCGGATACACTTTCATATTTGCACTTGATTCGGATCTCGCATCTGTTAAGATAATTCCACTGGCTAAATTTGTTAGAAGTTACTTTATACCCTATGTCTTTTCTTCAATTAGCTCTCAGATGATATAGTCTTCCATCAACCACCCATTTTCCTTCGAAAGCATTCTCCTACCGCACATTTTGGCATAAATTCATCACCCCGAGTGAGCAACCCAGTCATATAAATTTTTGCTAGGGCAATAAATATATTGGTTTTCCGTTCTTATTAGAAGCAGTGCTAAGCTTCGAAGTCCCTCTAAGGTTTCAATGAACCCTAAAAGTTAGTTTAATCGCTATTGAATCTCATTAAAATAATACAAACATTAGATCCCTTCACAATGCTTTATAAATAAACATGAGCAACAACCGACATTAAATCTTAACAGGATATCAGAACCATATTCATGGTCCCTTAGCCTTATCATTTCGGACCTACCAAACTTAACTGTAAAATTGCAGACATCTCATTTGAACGATATATGACTAATCAGTAAAAATATCATTCATAAAATCAGTGCACTCTATGTGTGTTTCCACGATAACATTATCAGTAATACATACCTCCCACATATGAAGTGGTTCCATCTACAAACAGCTTATTCCTCCGATCCCATCTTTATTGAAGCCTCTTGAGATAGTCCGTCAAAAGTTGATCAACTGTCAGATGTCACAAAAAGAACATTGTCCATTTGTTGCATTAGATATGGACTCTGTTGCAATAGATGTGGAGTCTGTTGCAACTTATGAGGAGTCTGTTGCAACAAATGTGGAGTCTGTTGCAACTTATGAGGAGTCTGTTGCAACAGATGTGGAGTCTGTTATAACAGATGTGGAGTCTAATGGAATACATCAAACTAGCCTTTCTGGTGGTTTTATTTGTTCCAACATTTTCTCCATATGTTGCAACATCAACAACAGCATAAACATCAACAAAAAAGAAACAGCATTTGTTCCAACAACATCATCAACAACAAAGAAGCAACATCCTTTGTGCCAGAACCATCAACAACACCACAAGTTCCAACAATGCCAACCCCACCAACAACATCAATAACTGCATCAACAATAATGAAACAAACAAAATACATAAAAAAAATGATACTGCCAACAAGGCTTTTAAACTTCTCCCAAAAGATGATTTTTTCCTCATATTATAATAAAAATTCTCGGATTATTTATTCAACACTTACAAGTTCCTTAATTTTTTTTTAATAACTATGATATGGGTAAATAGTAATTAAATAAAAGAACAGATATAAATAACATGCAAAGAAAAAGACTAGAATGAAAGAGATATAATGAACCATACCTTAATATCAAAAAGGGGAACAAAACAAAAATTTAAGTCGAGAAAAGATATGGATGGGTTTAGATCCGAAAAGATCTGTATGAGAAGAGAAGAGAAAAATGATAAAAAGGCTGTGACCCTAAAGAGGAGAGAGAAAAAGATGAGAGTTGAATAAAATAAACTGCAGCTGAAGGAAGAGATGAGATAATTTCTATTGATGTATTGTGTACGTAGATATGGTGGTTTTCAATATTCATTAATTTCTATTCATTAATTTTATTAATAATTTAAGGGGCATGAGGAAGACAAAGACTACTGACATTGAAAAGACAAGACAAGACTGCTCAATGAAATCACTTTTGAGTTATCCAAGAAACATTTTTTACCGCCTTTAGTAGTAAGTACTACTACTTGATATTATCTACTTTGACTAGAAGCTTCTTGCTTTAAAATTAAAAGAGATAAAAAGTTTTTCAAACAGATATGTCATCTGTTGCAACATATATAAATATCTCTTTAGAAATCAAAACAACTCAATCATCTGTTACAACAGATATAAATATCTGTTTAAAAATCCCAAAAGCTCAGTCATCCGTGAAAACAAATGAAAATGTTCATTTGATAATTAATAAAATCAGATATGTCATCTGTTACAATAGATATAAATATTTTTTTTGAAAATTTCCAATAGTCGTTTGTTGCAACAAATTTCATAGCAATTGATTTAGGTGGAACTAGGGTGAATGAGTGAGCTTGCAGGGTAAACTACAAATCCAATCGAGTCTTTCAAATTTCATGGTGTTGGTATTACGTTCATCCCAACCTGAGTCGTCGATCGATCACTCTGAGTTGAAATGAGTGCTCATCAACTCAATGTTGGGATAGTGTTAGTACCTAAGTTAATTTAGGTGGAACTAGGGATGAATGTGTGAGCTCGTAGGGTCAACTATAAATCCAATCGAGTCTTTGCAATTACATGGCGTTGGTATTGTGTTCATCCCGACCCGAGTCATCGATTGACCATTCTGAGTTGAAATGAGTTCTCATTAACTCAATGTTAGGATACTGATAGTACCTAAGTTGATTTATGTAGAACTAAGGATAAATGAGTGAGCTCACAGGGTCAACTATAAATCAAATCGAGTCTTGCTATTGGTACTGTATTCTAAATTATTCCTTTTTACGTCGAATCATTGAAATGTTTGTTGAGAAGATAATAGACAGAATGAAAATTAAATATGAATTAAAACGTCAAAGATCAAACATAATTTATTTATTAAAAAATAAAAATACATATAATAGACTAAAAGAAAAATCATAGTCTAATTATTATTATTATTATTATTATCAGTATCATTATTGCCAGCCGGCCAATCTTCAACCGAAAGTAGCAAGGCCCTCCTCAGGCGTATTTTGCGGAGCATTCTTGATCTAACTCCTCCCAATTCCCATGGTAGATCATGAAGTTGATTCTGAAGTTCATTCACGGCGTCTTGCAGAAAAGCAACGTCCCACACCGGGTCAGCCATAATCTTATCTTCTAAAGTATAATCTGAAAGAAGAGATGCAATAAGTAAATAGAGTGTGTATTTGAATGAACGATTGAGTAAGGACAGACCAATTTATAGAGGATTGACTTTGAATGAGAGGAAAAAAGGCGCGACTATTCACCTCTATACATTAATTAAATTTTTGATTAAATTAAGAAAATAAATATATTCTGGCGTGTTTGTTGTATCTATTTTATTTTCTAATAATTGTTTTGATATGTATCTTACCCATAGTTGTATTATTTTATTTGTGTCTATTACACAGTCTAAATCTAAAAAGTTGTAATTAATTATTTGTTTTGGTGTCCATTTATTATATTCATCCTTTGGATTATATCTTTTAAACTTATTTTGGTAATAATAGGTTGGTTTTCTTATTTCTGATGTACTAGGTATTATATTTTTATCTAGAGTATTTACTTCTGTGTTTATTAGTTCTAGATTTTCTTTATTAATTACTTCTTGTTCTTCATTAATTTTTAGTTTTTCTACGTTTTCTAGAATTTCTGTATATGTTTCACTATCTTCCAAATCATAATTATCTGTTTCTTCAGCATCAATTGTATTTATTTCTAATTCACTGGTTTCTAAGTCTTTATTTTTCATTTCTAATTTTTATTTAAATTGATTTATCTCGTTTAATAATTTTTGTTCTTTTTCTTTCTATCTTTTTTCATACAAATCTTTTAGTATTTGTAGTTCTTTTTCTAATTCAGCAATCTTACTATTTTTAGTTTCTTCTATTTTTCATATTTTTTCTGTGGTTTGTTGTTTTATTTTATCTATTTCTTTTTTTTTCTGTCTATTTCTTTGTTTTCTCTTTCTATTCTTACCATGGCTGCCAACTTATCTTCTATTTTTAATTCTTCTTTTTCTAACATTAAATATAATTGTTCACCTATTTTCTTATATCTTCTTCTTAAATTAGAAAATACTATTTTTATTTTTAATCCGCCGAGATTTTCATATGTTTTCTCATCTATTATAAATTCTTCTTTGTTCATTTTATTTAAATGTATATATGTTATGTTGATATATATATTCTAGACTATCTATTGTTCATTCTAAATTTGGTATTTCTTCTTTTTGTGCATTTATTCAGTTTTTACTAACTCCGACAATTATGTTATACTATAATCTTTCTATCCTTATTTTTAATTCTTTACTTTTTTTTAGATATTATTTGTTTTAATTCTTTATATTTTTTGTAATTTTCGTTCGTTATTCATCAAAGCAATATTTACAACATTTTGGTAGATATCTAAATCTGATTTTATCATAATTAATAAATTAATCAAATAAATTCAAATATATACTACTTCCGTAACATTAATTAACATAGGCTCTGATACCAATTGTAGGGGGTGCGGATAACTTGGGTAACTAAAATAGATCTATTGTAGCTCTAATAGATATATTTTTATTTGTGTGTGGATAATTCTTAGCGATATGGACTGCGTACATTTTTGCCTCCCCAGATCCCACTTGGTAGGAATACACTGGATTTGTTGTTATTCCAGCGAGAATTACAAACCAAGGGTATATCTAACCAAAACAATGTATTGGTTATCATAGCTACTATACTTGCTTTAACAAAGAAGAAGCGCCACCCATATTTTACTTCCCCTGATAAAAATATTAATTTTTTTGAAAATAACGTATTTCAAATTTGTTATATTATATTAAAGATCGCATCTGAAAAAGAACTTTGAAAAAATATACTCAATTTAGTCTTCTTATATTCCTTTAAAGTAAGTTAAGCAAGAAGCATCATCTACATATGATATTGTAATTCCTTTTTAAAAAAGATCGTGTATTTTTTTTTTTCTGAAAAGTCACTTGGGGGTTTGGGCCAAAGGTGACAAAAGAGTTTTAAAATAAAGTGTAGGTGACACAAGTCTTAATTATTAGTTGGAGGTGACAATTACTTTATTATGTATTAAGAAAGTTGGGAATGTTTTAAAATAACCCACAAGTTTTAAAATTTATACTCTGATCCCAATGTATACCTAAAATAACGATAAACTGAGGGAAAAAATGCTCCTTTCTCTCTCTTCTCATCCATTGTTGTTTTCTCTCTCTTAGCGATTTTTGTTGTTAATTGTTTCTATTTCTGCTGCTTTATTCATCATTTTTTGCTTCATCTTCTTGTTGTCGACCTTTTGTTGTTGTTGTTGGTACAACACTACTGCTGCGATCTGACCAATTTCTTAGGTCAAATTTTGTTTACTACACACTTTCCACTTTCACATTACTTCATAGGTTACTCTGGTAAGTAAAATTATGATTTTTATTCGTATTTGTCATCTGGGTACACTTCTATTTTTTCAACAATGCATAGAACCCCGATTATGAATCCAACACAAGTGCCCACAATTTAAATATATCAATCATCTGGTGCATCAGATGAGTAATCTGTTGCATCAGACTATTTATCTATTGCATCATCGTATTATTTGTTGCATCAGACGTATTATCTGTTGTATCAGGATGTTTATCTGTTGCACCAGACTAATTATCTGTTGCATCAGAATGTTTATCTATTGCACCAGACTAATTATCTGTTACAACGAATGATTAATCTGTTTGAAACAACACAAATCAACCCCAGCCACGAACCCAGCAGATAAATCTTGCTATTGCTACTGGATTCTAAATTTTTCCTTTTTACGTCGAATCGTCGAAATGTTTGTTGAGAAGATAATAGATAAAATGAAAATTAAATATGAATTAAAACGTCAAAGATCAAACATAATTTATTTATTAAAAAATAAAAATACATATAATAGACTAAAATAAAAATAATAGTCTAATTATTATTATTATTATTATCAGCATCATCATTGCCAACCGGCCAATCTTCAATCGAAAGTAGCAAGGCCCTCCTCAGGCATATCTCGCGGAGCATTCTTGATCTAACTCCTCCCAATTCCCATGGTAGATCACGAAGTTGATTCTGAAGTTCATTCACGACGTCTTGCAGAAAAGCAACGTCCCACACCATAGAGTGGTGGATGTAGCTGAGCTGCAGCACTTGTTCCTTTACTTGGACTTGATTCGATTTCTTTTATTTTGGGAGCCATGTTATCTTAAATTAACAGGAACATAACATAACTTATAATTGATTAATGCATAACAGTAATATAACAGTTCCAATAGACAACTAATCTGTTGCACCAGGTATGTTATCTGTGGCAACATATAACCGACCTGTTGCAATGGATGAGTAATACGTGGGAACCATAAAAACATCACTATCTGTTGCACCTGGTATTTTATCAGATGCCACACATAACTGACCCATCGCAACGGATGAGTAATCCATTGGAAACAATAAAAACACATCACTAATCTGTTGCACCAGGTATTTTATTTGTTACAACATATAACTGACCTGTTGCAATGGATGAGTGAACCGTTGGAAAGAATAAAAATGGATCACTAATCTATTGCACTAGGTATGTTATCTGTTGAAACAGATAACCGACCTATATGAGTATATCATTGGAAAGAATAAAAACAGTCCTAATCTGTTGTAAAATGAAGAGTAAACCATTGGAAAGAATAAAAACAGATCACTAAATCAGTTATCTGTTGGATAAATATTGTTTAGATTTCTTCCAAACAGAAGAGTCGTTTGTTGCAACAGATGAATGATCTATTAGATTGTTCATCTATTGCATCAGATTTTCATAGTTGCATCAGATTTTTAATCTGTTGCATCAGATTTTAAAATGAAAAGTAAACCGTTAGAAAGAATAAAAATAGATCACTAATCAGTTATCTGTTGGATCAATATTGTTTAGATTTCTTTCAAACAGAAGAGTTGTCTGTCGCAATAGATGAATGATCTGTTAGATTTTTTACTTGTTGCATCAGATTTTCATAGTTGCATTAGATTTTTAATTTGTTGCATCAGATTTTCATCTGTTGCATCATATGTTTCATCTATTACATCAGTATTTCAACTGTTGCATTACCATTTCTACCAAGACAAATAACAAATCAACCCAGCAATACCAACATATCACACACACAGATACACACTAAGAACTTCAACTGTGATGAAAAATCGCCAACAAATTTGAATCAACAGTACGGCAACGAGAAGAAGAATGCATAAATGCCAGAAATTAATGTTTTATTTAGTCAACATTTTAATACCAGAAGAGTAGTTGGCTCAAGTTCCTCTGTTTCTTCATAATTTTTTACCTATGAAAAAGGAAATGGGAGGACAAAGAACTCAAAGTTATTGTCGCCGGAAAAGTATTCACGTCGATTGACGGTTGAAATTAGAAAAGGAACTCGCCCGACTATTTGTCACCAGAGGTTAAAGGGAGAAATTTTGCAGAACTGTTGGTTAGGAGAAGCTGGAGCGAGAGAGTGTGGTTGATTAGGATTGAAGAGGGGTGTGAGTTGGGTTGATTTGTATTTTTGAAAAGATTACAAAGTTTTGAAAATATTAATCAAGTCCACAATTAACTTAATCAAGTTTCCTAATGATGTTTTGACCCTATTTGTTGGTCAATGTCACCAATCCTTCATCAAGACTTAAAAGACACCTTTCCTTCAATTTTCTCAAGTCACTTACTTTGTAAGTTGCTAGTATCTTTATTTGACTTGATTAAATGTCAATAATTGACTGTATTGTAGAATTTAATAATAGAGAGTACTCTCACATATATAAATAAATTATTTGAAGAGGACGTCATGTAATCCTGCATTTGTATAACCAATAAATCTTGACAATATTTGTTAAGATAAATAAATTTATAGCTATAGTTTCTTTTGTAGTTTATGGCTAATCATGTTCTAATGTATCTATCATTTTCACAAATCCATTTATATCTAGCGATATCATAATCAATGAAATACTCAATATAAAATCACTCAATATTTAAGTTTTTTTTATGTGTTGTCAGACTGAAAGAATTCTCAATACATTCTCCACAAGTGAATACATCTCTATAAAATAATATCATAATTTTTGTGAAAGTATTTTACGCGTCAAAGCACAAATCGTACTTTATATCTTATGATTTTACTTTTCGTTTTAGTTTTTGCATAATAATTCATTTCTACTTCACTGACATTACACCTTCAGGTTTTTGAACCATACGTTTAACGTTTCACTTTTTCAAGTGAAACAAAATATACTTGAATTATATATTTGATTTAGTCAATTATTTATCTGTTAAAATTGTTTGAAAATTTTCAAATCAGGATCCTTATTATCACTTATAATGGTGAGAGCTATATAATATCAAAGTTGTCGCTGACAGTAATTTTTGATATTGATTTCATACAATATCTTATCAAAATCTTTTCATTTTTATGACTTTCAGTTACCTAAACCTCTTTGAAC